>NC_135505.1:52581101-52826101 GCF_052857255.1 Amblyomma americanum | reverse complement strand
AAGTATACTAAGTAGGAGCAAGATAGCTGATCATTTACAGCTTGGGTTTCTTACATATATGGGCTCTTTATGAATGTCTACCTGTATGTGCAGTGCATAAATTCAGTCATACAGAGATGACCTGTGCATAGTGCGCAGGTTAACCAATACGACAGGCAAGCGTCGTGTAAATCTGACAAAACTTGAAGAGCAAGCTCTGAAGCAGAATAAAAAGTAGGAGATAGGCAGCTGGTCATTTACTTCATGTGTTTCACCAGTTATCGGCTTGAAGGACAAGACTTCAGTATGCACAGCTATGTGAAAGACAAGGTCGAATGCCATTAAAGCCGTACGTGGAGTGAACAAAAAGTGATGTTGACATTCAGTAGCACGAGTCGAGACATAAAGTGTTATTGCAACTTTTGTCGAAGGAACCATGAGCAGTAACAGTCGATTTAACAGCGCTCAGTCAAAGATAATTAAACGCGGAATTCGGCATGAACTGTATCAGTGCTGCCCTAGAAAAAACCTGCCCGCATCAAATGACCGATAGCTGTCAATCAGCAAGTCGAGCGGCTACGCATGTCCGGCTTCCCTGATGATGGTATTTCAGCTGTTTGTGAGAGCCTAATGCAGAAAAGAAAGAGAAGTAAAGGAACGGATGATAAAGGAGAGAAACAAAATAACATTCAGGTAATACCGCACCTGCACAAGATATCTCACAATCTGAAGAAGATCGCCAACCGATACAAAGTTACGTTGTATTTTCCGCACAATGCAAGCTTTCAAACATTTGCCCAATGATAATGAGAAAGAAGAAGGCGCCGTGCAGTATTAAGCAAGTCACAAAGCTCACAAAATGTGTAACGAAGGTCGTTTATAGCATTCCTCTTACGTGTAAAAAAGTGTACATTGGCCAAACAGGGCGTTGTTTTAATGAAAGAGCGCTAGAACATTTCAATCTTGTAAAAGATGGTATCAGCGGCCATCTTGCCGTACACTGCCGGTCGTGCAAATGGAAACCTTTGTTTAAGAAGGCGCAGTTTCTGGGTCACGCCAAGGACAACCTTCAGCGTGAAATTATCGAAGCCTTTTTTATTAGGAAACCCGGGCACAATTGCGCCAGCACGCCTTCACTATCATTGCTGGAGAATGAAATGGCTTTTTTGCATGATTGTGATTAGGTTTCAGCTCATGATAACTGAATGTATTTAAACGTCGAGCTTTTTCAAATAAAATTAGTTGGAAGTGCAGCACAGCCCTGTCTTGTTTGTTCCTTGTCTTCTGTGTGCGTTTTATTCATGCTGCGAAACTTGTCTCCATTACAAATATTGAGGATGACCGTGATACCCTTCGATTGCTCGTAATGCCTTCTTTTTTAGAAGTATCAATTTATTGTAATTGCTTTTAGCCTTAGTGCCCCAGAATTCAATTTGTACATCAACCGATTCCTGTAACAGTTCCAATTAGGGACTGATAATACATAAATTATATATATATATATATATATATATATATATATATATATATATATATATATATATATATATATATATATATATATATATATATATATATATATATATATATATATATATATATATATACACGTGTGTGTGTGTGTGTGTGTGTGTGTGTGTGTGTGTGTGTGTGTGTGTGTGTGTGTGTGTGTGTGTGTGTGTGTGTGTGTGTGTGCGTGCGTGCGTGCGTGCGTGCGTGCGTGTGTGTGTGTGTGTGTGTGTGTGTGTGTGTGTGTGTGTGTGTGTGTGTGTGTGTGTGTGTGTGTGTGTGTGTGTGTGTGCGTGCGTGCGTGCGTGCGTGCGTGCGTGTGTGTGTGTGTGTGTGTGTGTGTGTGTGTGTGTGTGTGTGTGTGTGGTCCGCTCTTCGAAGAAACGTACTATATCAAAGGTTTCGGACGGTGGACTGTCTTTCATCAGGCTAAGGTGATGTCTGAAGAGAAAGATGAGCGCATTCAGAGCTTGGGTTGGCACATGCTGACACATGCCAGCATGTGTCAGCATTGATGGCCAAAAAGCTGGCATGCTGTGAATAATACCAGTGCCCATGGGAATGCAGAAGGAAGTGGTTGCTTAGTTCCGAGTAAAATTCCATACATTCCACTCTGATTGTACATATAATATGATGTGAGATTTGGTAAACTGGCTTACAGGTAGGCTAAGTGGCACAACAATTTGGAAGGTTGACATAACAACGGCTCCTGCTTGAGGCTGGGAAAGAATTCTTCCTATTTTCAAGGAAACAGGACACATTCACTCCGTAGAGCAGTTATCTCAAGAAGAATTTGCACAAATATATTTGCTGGATGAAACCTACAATGACACAAAGTAAATTGAAATGAAATAAAGCACTTAGTGTATTTTGGGCATACAAGGCTAGGACCTCTCATACATTTTTATAGCAAGGTTTGACTTTTTCTCAACAGAAAAAATTGAGTGATTGTAATAATGATTCTGGTTCCGAAAATACCAGGCAGGAGTGAGCATTATCTGCATCTCTTTTTAAATAGAATTTTGGAACGTGCAATGTTTTGCTTGTTAGCAGCCTTTTCAGAAAAACCAAACTGATTATTTCTTTGGCAGTTATGTTTTAAAACTGCGAACTTTCTCTTTATCTAAGCCTTACCTAAAATTACTGTCTTAACCTACTTTGCTTGAAGATGTTTGCCTAGGCTATGCCTGCTTTGCTGCTTCATACAGAGTGTATATTTGAAGTTAAATCGTGCTAGAAGGGCTGTATGCTATTAGAGGGACCAATGATTTAGTGTGTGGTATCGTAAAAATTTATGTACCGAAAGCATAATTGTCTTGAAGATCTTACATGGAAACAGCTCGTGTTACTAATGTAAAGAAAACACCAACTCTGTGAATAAATTAGTACTGAGTAGAGGTTTGTGCTTTTCCGTGTGTTCCACTGTTGTCAATGAGAGAAAATTGATGCAGGTGTAGTCTGAATAAATTCTGGATGGCTGAACTGTATGTGTTATTTAATCTTATTGTAAAGAAGATGGCGGCATTCCTTTATGCAAACTGTACATGCTAGCCCGTACCATATTGCCATTTCAGATGACAAAAGGGATCAAATGAGAGAAGCAAACAAAAGTCACATGAGTAGACATATGCACCTAGCATTTTAACCACATCACACAATGTAAATCTTCATTCCTTCATTTGACCGATAGTAGGAGATAAGCGCAAAAAAATACCAAAATATATGGGCTCTTTATGAATGTCTACCTGTATGTGGAGTGCATAAATTCAGCCATACAGAGATAGGCTGTGCATAGTGCGCAGGTTAACCAATTTGTCACGCAAGTGTCAAGTAAATCTGAATATACTTCAAGAGCAAGCTCTGGAGAAGTATACCAAGTAGCAGCCAGGTAGCTGATCATTTACTGCTTAGATTTCTCACATATATGGGCCCTTTATGAATGACTACCTGTATGTGGAGTGCATAAATTCAGCCATACAGAGATAGCCTGTGCACAGTGCGCAGGTTAACAAATACGACATGCATGTGTCGTGTAAATCTGACAATACTTGAAGAGCAAGGTATGGAGAAGTATACCAAGTAGCAGCTAGGTGACTGATCATTTACTGCAAGGATTTCATACATAAATGGGCTCTTTATGAATGTATACCTGTATGAGCAGTGCATAAATTTAGCCATACAGAGATAGCCTGTGCATAGTGATCAGGTTAACCAATACGACACACAAGTGTCACATAAATCTGAAAATACTTCAAGAGCAAGCTCTGGAGAAGTATACTAAGTAGAAGCTAGATAGCTGATCATTTACAGCTTGGGTTTCTTACATATATGGGCTCTTTATGAATATCTACCTGTATGTGCAGTGCATAAATTCAGCCATACAGAGATGGCCTGTGCATAGTGCGCCGGTTAACCAATACGACACGCAAGTGTCATGTAAATCTGCAAACATTTCAAGAGCAAGCTCTGGAGAAGTATACTAAGTAGGAGCTAGATAGCTGATCATTTACAGCTTGGGTTTCTTACATATATGGGCTCTTTATGAATGTCTACCTGTATGTGCAGTGCATAAATTCAGTCATACAGAGATTGCCTGTGCATAGTGCGCCGGTTAACCAATACGACACGCAAGTGTCATGTAAATCTGCAAACCTTTCAAGAGCAAGCTCTGGAGAAGTATACCAAGTAGAAGCTAGGTGGCTGATCTTTTACTGCATGGGTTTCTTACATATATGGGCTCTTTATGATTCTTTACCTCTATGTGCTGTGCATAAATTCAGCTATTCAGAGATGACCTGTGCATAGTGCGCAGGTTAACCAATACGACAGGCAAGCGTCGTGTAAATCTGACAAAACTTGAAGAGCAAGCTCTGAAGCAGAATAAAAAGTAGGAGATAGGCAGCTGGTCATTTACTTCATGTGTTTCACCAGTTATCGGCTTGAAGGACAAGACTTCAGTATGCACAGCTATGTGAAAGACAAGGTCGAATGCCATTAAAGCCGTACGTGGAGTGAACAAAAAGTGATGTTGACATTCAGTAGCACGAGTCGAGACATAAAGTGTTATTGCAACTTTTGTCGAAGGAACCATGAGCAGTAACAGTCGATTTGGTTAAGTGGTTGTACAGAGCAGAAAAGCATACATTTTCTGCGTGAATTGAATAAATTCCAAAATTTCACATTAGTCCGGTGAACTGAAGCTTTAAGGTTAGACTCTGAAAATAAAACAAGAAGTTTGGTCCTGAACTGATCCCAGGATTTCAGAAAGTTATATTTATGTCATATAAGGAATTAGCATGCACTAGCTGAGTTTGTGGTGGAGATCTGAAATTGGATCATGAAATCGGAGATTTTAAATCCGAAATAACTAGGACAATTAAGGTACAGCGGAGTACATATGGCAGGTTCTCTCAGATCACCAATGGCAGTTTACCAATAAAACTTGTTGCTTAGCTGGTTGGTGACACGTACTTGAATTAAATGTAGCGCAATAGAGCTCGTCTCTTTTGTGCTACATTTTACACAGTATACCAATATCACGCAAGAAAAAAATACACAACAGCTGCAACTTACCGCTACTAAGCTGTAGGGTAGAAACGTGGAGTGTAACAAAAAAGGTTCAGCTTAAGGACAACGCAGCGAGCTATGAATAAAAAATTTTAGGTGTGACGTTAAAATTCCTCAAGTTGATGGAGTGGGGAGGGACGAAACGCGAGTTAGTGACATCCTAGCCGAAATCAAGAGGAAGAAATGGGCTGGGACAGGGCATGTAATGTGAAGGCTAGGTAACCGCTGCTACTTAAGGGTAAAGGAGTGTATTCCAACTGAAGGGAAGCACAGAAGCTGGCGGAAGAAAGTTAGGTGAGCGGATGAAATTGAGAAGTTTGAGGGGATTCGGTGGCCGCAGTTGGTAGAAGACGGGGCTGCTTGAAAAGACATGGGAAAGCCTTTTGCCCTGCATCGGGCTTAGTCAGGATGCTGCTGCTGCTGCTGATGATGATGAAATTAGCAGGCGTAGCTTTAGAGATGTCACAGTGCAAATATCCTAAAGCCGTCAGTTATGTCTAAAAAAAACTGCTGCAGCACAAAACAACTGCTCGAAACCAATAAAGCTGAGATGTTGAGCAGCGCGGCGAAAGTATTATTGTGAAAGCAACAGCAAATGCGCGGCCAGATTTCGATTCAGCGAGTACACTTCTCTAGTTAAGCATTACATCAGCGCAAAGTTTCTATCACGACTGTCATAGTTCACGAAGCACTTCAATATCGCTGCTTTTTAGCGATGGCCATGGGAAACCACAATAATGTACCTAATATTGCCAAGCATTTGTCTATATCCAACTTCAGTCAATGCTGCTAAATAAGAAATGAATTTTGGCCCAAATACTTTATTGTAAATGTTTTTCTTTTTAATCATGATCAGCTATTACACAAAACTCGCGTCTATGCACACTTTTAATCGTGAACCAATGTGTCCATATTGAAAAGGAACACCTTTATAAAGGATGCCTGGGTCGAGAAGCTTAAGCGCTGCTGTGGTGTTTTTTTTTTGGCATCACATCATATGAAATGCTCATGAAAAAAAGAGATGCAGTAGTCGGTACATATTAGAGATTTGTGCAATTTGAAATGCACGTAAATTAGTTGCGACAATGGATTTTATTCGTACAAAGAGTTCCTGGTGTGCCGATAACATGTCACAATCCAAACTTAACATTTCTAATTTGGCTCAAGCCAAGATAACATGCAGAAGAATTTGGATTTAATCGATACGTCACCCAAATATTTACTGTAGATATAGGCTTTATAGCCGGCATAAACTATAAAAAAGAAGACGCTCCCGAAGTAACAGCTCACATGCACAACAACGTTCTGCGAATAAGGTGGAGAATGTATTTTTCCCCTATATCCCAACCCCACCATATGATAATCTGAAAATTGAAGCTGACATCGTTCTGCAAACAACCTCAACTGGGTAGTAAGATTTCTCTCAGGTGGGATCATTTCGACGCGTTTTCTTGCAGCAATTCAAGTAAGACAGAGGCAGGGAACGTGAAATGAAATAAAGGGCAGAATTCCAACTGCATTTCATCTGAGGTACAAGAAAGGGTTTTCTCGTGAGCAGGTGCTGAGACGTACACCCAAGCAACACTAGCATAATAGAACTGAAAATTAGAAAATTACCGGACAGCATGTTATTTCATCGTAATGTAGGTAGCAGTTGCAGATTTACGGCGCCTCGGCAGGTGTGCCAAATATTCGCGAAAATGAAGGTAGGAATGGTTTTCAAGTCATTCGAGCTAGTTGCTTCTTGCCTATATCTAATACCTCTGTCACACTAGCAATTGCAATATCATCATTCGTATAGATTGGCTTTAGGACCTGATGTCATTAATGGGCTGCTAACTGAGAACATTAAATGTTATTAGGTTCGATTGAAATTCTTTATCGACTGAGTTTTGGGAACTCATTAGCATTCGATCTCGAACCTAATATACACTTTGGGCTCCAGATACGTAGCGGAAACAAGCGATCCAAAAAACCAATAAGGTCACTACCAAGGTTAGAAATTATATTTCACTAGCTCTGTTAAAAGATGTTAATTTTGGCTAACAGTCTGAACCAGATACTGTCATGAAAAGCTATTACTCTTGGTCCCAGCAGCAGCCAACGGTAGCAGCCAAGCCTAAAGCGCAGTCCTGCCCGCGACCACCGTTTTTTTTAGTGGATTGTTTCTTGTTGGTGAGCGTTTCATGTACGTATAGCTCGGAATTACTTAAAACTGTAACCTAACACTTCACCTGTTGGAAGTCATTTCTGCTCTGAAATGCGTCAGCCATTTGGTTTCTTTGCATTTATCGTATTCGTGGTTGACTTTGTACTTTTCTTGGCTTTTGTTGTGTAAAGTGCTGTAGAATGGCCCGAAATAATACTTGAAGCCAATAATAATGTTACGTGGCGGCGAGCCAAAGAATCAGGCACAATGAACGTGGACAAAAGATGGTTTAATGGCCGCTGGCCTAGTGAAAGCTCTACGTCCTGCTGTGAGGTGCGCAAAAGATCCTCGGAGGATTTGAGAACGCGGTGCGTCGGCAGTGGTGCGTCGGACAGCGGAGCGCTGTGCGTGCCAGCCCAGCGCAGCGGGTGTGCGCATGCGAATGGTTTGTGCGAAGCGACGGCGACGAATAGCGTGGCGAGCACGAGGAGTGGAGAGCTGACGCGTCAGAAAACCGATGCGTGATGGGAGTCAGCGCTGCGAAGATCGTGTCATTCAAGAGTGAAGGTGGCAGCCGTCGGACTTAGGATTCGTTCTGCCGTGACTTCTCGTGCACCATCTACGCAAGCCTCCTGCGTTCTTTGCAAGTGTGGACGTGGCAGCCGATAGAGTGTGGGTCCGTGTGGCCTTAAGTCACTCTTGGACACAGCCTGCTTTAAACCTCCGGCATTTCATGACGCTGTCGACGGGACCTGCTATGTTTTTCCTCCTGCTGTCAAGTTCTTCGGGCTCTTCACGGGAGACCACCGGCGTCTTCTTTTGCTCCTCTCCGCTCCTGCTACCACCTAGCTCCCTTCCGTCGCTTCTTTAGACGCATCGCTAACGACACGTCGCACTGCATCGACTCGTGTTCGCCCTGTCTAGAAGACATCCTGGGATTCTCAGTACCTGATGGACTCTTTCTTTTTATTCTGTAGTGCTGTACGGTTGTTGAGTGTTTGTTTTTCTTCTTGGCGTTTGCATTTCTTACTGACCTCCTTTCCTTTAAGTTACAAATACGGCTTGGTTTTGTTTTGTTTGATCTATCGGTTCTCTTGTTCGAACCTGCACTCTATAGCGCTCCCCTTCAGAAAGTCGGGAACGCGCTACCAATTCGTGAAAATTGGCGTCCGCGACCTGAAGAAGCCGTGTTTTTTTTCGTTCGTACGTGAGTCCGTAAAGAAACGATGGCAACATTAAAGGATTTGGACAAGCTGGGCGAACGCATCGGGTTTAAAGACGCCTAGCTGCGCACGTGGGTGGCTGCCGAGCAAGAGAAGGAACGCGCAGCACGTGCAGCCAAACGCTAATCTAAACTCGAGCATGAAAAGACGCCAGCAGAGGCCGAAGAGCGTAAAGCACAAACCGAACGCTAGCACGCCAAGGCGCAAGCTGGGGCTGAAGAGCGCAAGGCGCAAGCCAAACGCGAGCATTCAAATGCGCTAGCAGAGGCTAAGGAGCGCAAAGCACAAGTGAACGCGAGCTTGCAAAGCCGCTAGCAGATGCTGAAGAGCGTAGATGGCTGCTCCAAGTAAGACTCGCAGAAGCAGGTGGGGGTAATCGAGAACCGGCACCGGGGCCCTCAGCTGCGGTTAGCCCACACAAATTGATCCCGCCTTTCGACGATCGCAGGGATAACTTGGATGCATACCTCAAGCGTTTTCAGGGTTTCGCAGAAGGGCACAGCTGGCCCAAGGAAAAATGGGCTACAGCACTTAGTATGTCTTTGACTGAGGAAGCTCTCCGTGTGCTCGGTCGACTGTCCCCAGCAGATTCAAAGGATAATGATAACGCAAAACTAGCCTTGCTACAGCATTTTCGGTTTACGGCAGAAGGTTATCGCGAAAGGTTTCTTGAAAGTAAGCCGCTTGATAAAGAAGCAGGCAAGCAAGACGCAGCATGTTTGCTCAGCCTTTTCGATTAATGGGTCGATATGTCGGGAACGGCCATAACGTACGATGATTTATGTGACTTGGTGGTGGCCGAACAGTTGATCAGGAACTGTCATAGTGATCTGGCGATTGTTCATGAAGAAAGAGAGTGTAAAACGCTTGACGCAATGGCTGAGGCGGCACACAACTTTCTAAAGGTCCAGCGGCAAATAAACTTGTCTTCGTTCAAACAATCGTTCGAGGTGCGCATTCCGAAAGAGGATGATATACCATCAAGTAGACAGTCAGGGGGGTGCCTCATTTGTAACCCGCTTGACCGGGACATAAGACTGCCGACTGCCGCTCTAATTCAAAACAACATTATTGCTTTTACTGTCAGAAAACAGGGCATGAAGTACCTGCTCAAGGAAGCACGAAAACTTCTGTCTAACGTTCCACTCTGTCTAAAGTTCAGACAGAGTAGTGTGTTGCAGCAACATGTTTTAAAATGTCAAAACAGACCTGGTTTGACAGAACTGCAAAAGAAAGGAAAAGAAATGATTTTCTGCTGCTTGTGGCAGCTTTGAAGAGAACATGGCTCCTCGTGCTCTTTGAGAAATTATTTTCATAGCCTCCTCTTTCAACGCAACTACTCTTGTGATCTCATCTCGAGGTCCTAGCACGCTCTTTCAGCCTGTGAAGCTGCTGCTACTTTCCTCAGCCACATTTTTTCTTGGTCAAAATCGCGGGGCATGCACGCGCTGCTGGCCACCCTGATGTTTATGATCACGATGAAGTTTTATGGCGCAAGGGCATCTGTGGCCAAAGAGCGCCATGGCGCAGGTTACTTTCTTCGACTCAAGGTGCTGTCAGCGGCCAATTTCCTAAGCATTTCACCCTAGGTATGCGGAGCGCCAGACCAGGGGAAAGCTTGTACCCATTGTATCACCGGTCGGTACCCGGTGGCACTGGGGATCGAACCCCGCACCTCCCGCTTGCGAGGTAGGTGCTCAGACCACAAAGTGACCGCTGCGGTCCCCACACAGATTTTTGCTTACACCAGGAGCTACTAAAGCTCTTATATGTATCTTAAATGCATTTTAGAAAGCCATTCGCTTCTCAAGTACCATTTCATCATTTTAGCAAGAACACTGTTCACCTAGCTGGACAAACCTGCTGCATACAGGCCAGCAGATTTGCACTCAGGTGCTTCATTCGGACAACATAAAAATCAATAGAGCGTGCCCTTCATGGTGCATTGTACTCTGATTGCAAACAATGATCAAGATGTGCAGAGGGTAGTTTCATTGAACACTTGCATATTAGATTCGTAGAATCAAAGACAAAGGACTGTCTATTTTATTAACAACAGTCAAGAAGTCAAATGCTGCCGTTATTCCAAAATAAACCTATCACAAAGTGGAAGCTCATTTCATCATACCGCATGCACTATAACTAATGCAACACTATTTTCATGATGCGTTTTCTCTAAGAAAAACACAGCTTGAACAATTTGCAATAATACTTGTCTTTGATTCTACGAATCTAATATGCAAGTGTTCAATGAAACTACCCTCTGCACATCTTGATCATTGTTTGCAATCAGAGTACAATGCACCATGAAGGGCACGCTCTATTGATTTTTATGTTGTCGGAATGAAGCACCTGAGTGCAAATCTGCTGGCCTGTATGCAGCAGGTTTGTCCAGCTAGGTGAACAGTGTTCTTGCTAAAATGATGAAATGGTACTTGAGAAGCGAATGGCTTTCTAAAATGCATTCAAGATACATATAAGAGCTTTAGTAGCTCCTGGTGTAAGCAAAATCTGTGTGGGGACCGCAGCGGTCACTTTGTGGTCTGAGCACCTACCTCGCAAGCGGGAGGTGCGGGGTTCAATCTCCAGTGCCACCGGGTACCGACCGGTGATACAATGGGTACAAGCTTTCCCCTGGTCTGGCGCTCTGCATACCTAGGGTGAAATGCTTAGGAAATTGGCCGCTGACAGCACCTTGAGTCGAAGAAAGTAACCTGCGCCATGGCGCTCTTTGGCCACAGATGCCCTTGCGCCATAAAACTTCATCGTGATCATAAACATCAGGGTGGCCAGCAGCGCGTGCGTGCCCCGCGATTTTGACCAAGAAAAAATGTGGCTGAGGAAAGTAGCAGCAGCTTCACAGGCTGAAAGAGCGTGCTAGGACCTCCAGATGAGATCACAAGAGTAGTTGCGTTGAAAGAAGAGGCTATGAAAATAATTTCTCAAAAGAGCACGAGGAGCCATGTTCTCTTCAAAGCTGCCACAAGCAGCAGAAAATCATTTCTTTTCCTTTCTTTTGCAGTTCTGTCAAACCACGTCTGTTTTGACATTTTAAAACATGTTGCTGCAACACACTACTCTGTCTGAACTTAAGACAGAGTGGAACGTTAGACAGAAGTTTTCGTGCTTCCTTGAGCAGGTACTTCATGCCCTGTTTTCTGACAGTAAAAGCAATAATGTTGTTTTGAATTAGAGCGGCAGTCGGCAGTCTTATATCGCGGTCAACCGGGTTACAAATGAGGCACCCCCCTGACTGTCTACTTGATGGTATATCATCCTCTTTCGGAATGCGCACCTCGAACGATTGTTTGAACGAAGACAAGTTTATTTGCCGCTGGACCTTTAGAAAGTTGTGTGCCGCCTCAGCCATTGCGTCAAGCGTTTTACACTCTCTTTCTTCATGAACAATCGCCAGATCACTATGACAGTTCCTGATCAACTGTTCGGCCACCACCAAGTCACATAAATCATCGTACGTTATGGCCGTTCCCGACATATCGACCCATTAATCGAAAAGGCGAGCAAACATGCTGCGTCTTGCTTGCCTGCTTCTTTATCAAGCGGCTTACTTTCAAGAAACCTTTCGCGATAACCTTCTGCCGTAAACCGAAAATGCTGTAGCAAGGCCAGTTTTGCGTTATCATTATCCATTGAATCTGCTGGGGACAGTCGACCGAGCACACGGAGAGCTTCCTCAGTCAAAGACATACTAAGTGCTGTAGCCCATTTTTCCTTGGGCCAGCTGTGCCCTTCTGCGATACCCTGAAAACGCTTGAGGTATGCATCCAAGTTATCCCTGCGATCGTCGAAAGGCGGGATCAATTTGTGTGGGCTAACCGCAGCTGAGGGCCCCGGTGCCGGTTCTCGATTACCCCCACCAGCTTCTGCGAGTCTTACTTGGAGCAGCCATCTACGCTCTTCAGCATCTGCTAGCGGCTTTGCAAGCTCGCGTTCACTTGTGCTTTGCGCTCCTTAGCCTCTGCTAGCGCATTTGAATGCTCGCGTTTGGTTTGCGCCTTGCGCTCTTCAGCCCCAGCTTGCGCCTTGGCGTGCTAGCGTTCGGTTTGTGCTTTACGCTCTTCGGCCTCTGCTGGCGTCTTTTCATGCTCGAGTTTAGATTAGCGTTTGGCTGCACGTGCTGCGCGTTCCTTCTCTTGCTCGGCAGCCACCCACGTGCCCAGCTAGGCGTCTTTAAACCCGATGCGTTCGCCCAGCTTGTCCAAATCCTTTAATGTTGCCATCGTTTCTTTACGGACTCACGTACGAACGAAAAAAAACACGGCTTCTTCAGGTCGCGGACGCCAATTTTCACGAATTGGTAGCGCGTTCCCGACTTTCTGAAGGGGAGCGCTATAGAGTGCAGGTTCGAACAAGAGAACCGATAGATCAAACAAAACAAAACCAAGCCTTATTTGTAACTTAAAGGAAAGGAGGTCAGTAAGAAATGCAAACGCCAAGAAGAAAAACAAACACTCAACAACCGTACAACACTACAGAATAAAAAGAAAGAGTCCATCAGGTACTGAGAATCCCAGGATGTCTTCCAGACAGGGCGAACACGGGTCGATGCAGTGCGACGTGTCGTTAGCGATGCGTCTAAAGAAGCGACGGAAGGGAGCTAGGTGGTAGCAGGAGCGGAGAGGAGCAAAAGAAGACGCCGGTGGTCTCCCGTGAAGAGCCCGAAGAACTTGACAGCAGGAGGAAAAACATAGCAGGTCCCGTCGACAGCGTCATGAAATGCCGGAGGTTTAAAGCAGGCTGTGTCCAAGAGTGACTTAAGGCCACACGGACCCACACTCTATCGGCTGCCACGTCCACACTTGCAAAGAACGCAGGAGGCTTGCGTAGATGGTGCACGAGAAGTCACGGCAGAACGAATCCTAAGTCCGACGGCTGCCACCTTCAATCTTGAATGACACGATCTTCGCAGCGCTGACTCCCATCACGCATCGGTTTTCTGACGCGTCAGCTCTCCACTCCTCGTGCTCGCCACGCTATTCGTCGCCGTCGCTTCGCACAAACCATTCGCATGCGCACACCCGCTGCGCTGGGCTGGCACGCACAGCGCTCCGCTGTCCGACGCACCACTGCCGACGCACCGCGTTCTCAAATCCTCCGAGGATCTTTTGCGCAGCTCACAGCAGGACGTAGAGCTTTCACTAGGCCAGCGGCCATTAAACCATCTTTTGTCCACGTTCATTGTGCCTGATTCTTTGGCTCGCCGCCACGTAACATTATTATTGGCTTCAAGTATTATTTCGGGCCATTCTACAGCACTTTACACAACAAAAGCCAAGAAAAGTACAAAGTCAACCACGAATACGATAAATGCAAAGAAACAGAATGGCTGACGCATTTCAGAGCAGAAATGACTTCCAACAGGTGAAGTGTTAGGTTACAGTTTTAAGTAATTCCGAGCTATACGTACATGAAACGCTCACCAACAAGAAACAATCCACTAAAAAAAACGGTGGTCGCGGGCAGGACTGCGCTTTAGGCTTGGCTGCTACCGTTGGCTGCTGCTGGGACCAAGAGTAATAGCTTTTCATGACAGTATCTGGTTCAGACTGTTAGCCAAAATTAACATCTTTTAACAGAGCTAGTGAAATATAATTTCTAACCTTGGTAGTGACCTTATTGGTTTTTTGGATCGCTTGTTTCCGCTACGTATCTGGAGCCCAAAGTGTATATTAGGTTCGAGATCGAATGCTAATGAGTTCCCAAAACTCAGTCGATAAAGAATTTCAATCGAACCTAATAACATTAAATGTTCTCAGTTAGCAGCCCATTAATGACATCAGGTCCTAAAGCCAATCTATACGAATGATGATATTGCAATTGCTAGTGTGACAGAGGTATTAGATATAGGCAAGAAGCAACTAGCTCGAATGACTTGAAAACCATTCCTACCTTCATTTTCGCGAATATTTGGCACACCTGCCGAGGCGCCCTAAATCTGCAACTGCTACCTACATTACGATGAAATAACATGCTGTCCGGTAATTTTGTAATTTTCAGTTCTATTATGTTAGTGTTGCTTGGGTGTACGTCTCAGCACCTGCTCACGAGAAAACCCTTTCTTGTACCTCAGATGAAATGCAGTTGGAATTCTGCCCTTTATTTCATTTCACGTTCCCTGCCTCTGTCTTACTTGAATTGCTGCAAGAAAACGCATCGAAATGATCCCACCTGAGAGAAATCTTACTACCCAGTGGAGGTTGTTTGCAGAACGATGTCAGCTTCAATTTTCAGATTATCATATGGTGGGGTTGGGATATAGAGGAAAAATACATTCACCACCTTATTCGCAGAACGTTGTTGTGCATGTGAGCTGTTACTTCGGGAATGTCTTCTTTTTTATAGTTTATGCCGGCTATAAAGCCTATATCTACAGTAAATATTTGGGTGACGTATCGATTAAATCCAAATTCTTCTGCATGTTATCTTGGCTTGAGCCAAATTAGAGATGTTAAGTTTAGATTGTGACATGTAATCGGCACACCAGGAACTCTTTGTACGAATAAAATCCATTGTCGCAACTAATTTACGTGCATTTCAAAACGCACAAACCTCTGTTATGTGCCGACTACTGCATCTCTTTTTTTCATGAGCATTTCATATGATGTGATGCCAAAAAAAAACACCACAGCAGCGCTTAAGCTTCTCGACCCAGGCATCCTATATAAAGGTGTTCCTTTTCAATATGGACACATTGGTTCACGATTAAAAGTGTGCATAGACGCGAGTTTTGTGTAATAGCTGATCATGATTAAAAAGAAAAACTTTTACAATAAAGTACTTGGGCCAAAATTCATTTCTTATTTAGCAGCATTGACTGAAGTTGGATATAGACTAATGCTTGGCAATATTAGGTACATTATTGTGGTTTCCCATGGACATCGCTAAAAGGCAGCGATATTCAAGTGCTTCGTGAACTATGACAGGCGTGACAGAAACTTTGCGCTGATGTAATGCTTAACTAGAGAAGTGTACTCGCTGAATCGAAATGTGGCCGCGCATTTGCTGTTGCTTTCACAATAATACTTTCGCCGCGCTGCTCAACATCTCAGCTTTATTGGTTTCGAGCAGTTGTTTTGTGCTGCACCAGTTTTTTTAGACATAACTGACGGGTTTAGGATATTTGCACTGTGACATCTCTAAAGCCACGCCTGCTAATTTCATTATCATCAGCAGCAGCAGCAGCATCCTGACTAAGCCCGATGCAGGACAAAAGGCTTTCCCATGTCTTTTCAAGCAGCCCCGTCTTCTACCAACTGCGGCCACCGAATCCCCTCAAACTTCTCAATTTCATCCGCTCACCTAACTTTCTTCCGCCAGCTTCTGTGCTTCCCTTCAGTTGGAATACACTCCTTTACCCTTAAGTAGCAGCGGTTACCTAGCCTTCACATTACATGCCCTGTCCCAGCCCATTTCTTCCTCTTGATTTCGGCTAGGATGTCACTAACTCGCGTTTCGTCCCTCCCCACTCCATCAACTTGAGGAATTTTAACGTCACACCTAAAATTTTTTATTCATAGCTCGCTGCGTTGTTTTTAAGCTGAACCTTTTTTGTTACACTCCACGTTTCTACCCTACAGCTTAGTAGCGGTAAGTTGCAGCTGTTGTGTATTTTTTTTTGCGTGATATTGGTATACTGTGTAAAATGTAGCACAAAAGAGACGAGCTCTATTGCGCTACATTTAATTCAAGTATGTGTCACCAACCAGCTAAGCAACAAGTTTTATTGGTAAACTGCCATTGGTGATCTGAGAGAACCTGCCATATGTACTCCACCGTACCTTTATTGTCCTAGTTATTTCGGATTTAAAATCTCCGATTTCATGATCCAATTTCAGATCTCCAGCACAAACTCAGCTAGTGCATGCTAATTCCTTATATGACATAAATATAACTTTCTGAAATCCTGGGATCAGTTCAGGACCAAACTTCTTGTTTTATTCTCAGAGTCTAACCTTAAAGCTTCAGTTCACCGGACTAATGTGAAATTTTGGAATTTATTCAATTCACGCAGAAATTGTATGCTTTTCTGCTCTGTACAACCACTTAACCAAATCAACTGTTACTGCTCATGGTTCCTTCCACAAAAGTTGCAATAACATTTTATGTCTCGACTCGTGCTACTGAATGTCAACATCACTTTTTGTTCACTCCACGTACGGCTTTAATGGCCTTCGACCTTGTCTTTCACATAGCTGTGCTTACTGAAGTCTTGTCCTTCAAGCCGATTACTGGTGAAACACATGAAGTAAATGACCAGCTGCCTATCTCCTACTTTTTATTCTGCTTCAGAGCTTGCTCTTCAAGTTTTGTCAGATTTACACGACGCTTGCCTGTCGTATTGGTTAACCTGCGCACTATGCACAGGTCATCTCTGAATGGCTGAATTTATGCACAGCACATAGAGGTAAACAATCATAAAGAGCCCATATATGTAAGAAACCCATGCAGTAAAAGATCAGTTACATAGCTTCTACTTCGTATACTTCTCCAGAGCTTGCTCTTGAAGTATTTTCAGATTTACATGCCACTTGCGTCTCGTATTGGTTAACCTGCGCACTATGCACAGGCAATCTCTGTATGGCTGAATTTATGCACGGCACATACAGGTAGACATTCATAAAAAGCCCATATATGTAAGAAACCAATACAGTAAATGATCAGCCACCTAGCTTCTACTTGGTATACTTGTCCAGAGCTTGCTCTTGAAAGGTTTGCAGATTTACATGACACTTGCGTGTCGTATTGGTTAACCGGCGCGCTATGCACAGGCCATCTCTGTATGGCTGAATTTATGCACGGCACATACAGGTAGACATTCATAAAAAGCCCATATATGTAAGAAACCAATACAGTAAATGATCAGCCACCTAGCTTCTACTTGGTATACTTCTCCAGAGCTTGCTCTTGAAATGTTTGCAGATTTACATGACACTTGCGTGTCGTATTGGTTAACCGGCGCACTATGCACAGGCCATCTCTGTATGACTGAATTTATGCACTGCACATACAGGTAGACATTCATAAAGAGCCCATATATGTAAGAAACCCAAGCTGTAAATGATCAGCTATCTAGCTCCTACTTAGTATACTTCTCCAGAGCTTGCTCTTGAAATGTTTGCAGATTTACATGACACTTGCGTGTCGTATTGGTTAACCGGCGCACTATGCACAGACCATCTCTGTATGGCTGAAGTTTTGCACTGCACATACAGGTAGATATTCTTAAAGAGCCCATATATGTAAGAAACCCAAGCTGTAAATGATCAGCTATCTAGCTTCTACATAGTATACTTCTCCAGACATTGCTCTTGAAGTATTTTCAGATTTATGTGACACTTGTGTGTCGTATTGGTTAACCTGATCACTATGCACAGGCTATCTCTGTATGGCTAAATTTATGCACTGCACATACAGGTATACATTCATAAAGAACCCATTTATGTATGAAATCTTTGCAGTAAATGATCAGTCACCTAGCTGCTACTTGGTATACTTCTCCATACCTTGCTCTTCAAGTATTGTCAGATTTACACGACACATGCATGTCGTATTTGTTAACCTGCGCACTGTGCACAGGCTATCTCTGTATGGCTGAATTTATGCACTCCACATACAGGTAGTCATTCAGAAAGGGCCCATATATGTAAGAAAGCTAAGCAGTAAATGATCAGCTACCTGGCTGCTACTTGGTATACTTCTCCAGAGCTTGCTCTTGAAGTATATTCAGATTTACTTGACACTTGCGTGTCAAATTGGTTAACCTGCGCACTATGCACAGCCTATCTCTGTATGGCTGAATTTATGCACTCCACATACAGGTAGACATTCATAAAGAGCCCATATATTTTGGTATTTTTTTTGCGCTTATCTCCTACTATCGGTCAAATGAAGCAATAAAGATTTACACTGTGTGATGTGGTTAAAATGCTAGGTGCATATGTCTACTCATGTGACTTTTGTTTGCTTCTCTCATTTGATCCCTATTGTCATCTGAAATGGCAATATGTTACGGGCTAGCATGTACAGTTTGCATAAAGGAATGCCGCCATCTTCTTTACAATAAGATTAAATAACACATACAGTTCTGCCATCCAGAATTTATTCAGACTACACCTGCATCAATTTTCTCTCATTGACAACAGTGGAACACACGGAAAAGCACAAACCTCTACTCAATACTAATTTATTCACAGAGTTGGTGTTTTCTTTACATTAGTAACACGAGCTGTTTTCATGTAAGATCTTCAAGACGATTATGCTTTCGGTACATAAATTTTTACGATACCACACACTAAATCATTGGTCCCTCTAATTGCATACAGCCCTTCTAGCACGATTTAACTTCACATATACACTCTGTATGAAGCAGCAAAGCAGGCATAGCCTAGGCAAACATCTTCAAGCAAAGTAGGTTAAGACAATAATTTTAGGTAAGGCTTAGATAAAGAGAAAGTTCGCAGGTTTAAAACATAACGGCCAAAGAAATAATCAGTTTGGTTTTTCTGAAAAGGCTGCTAACAAGCAAAACATTGCACGTTCCAAAATTCTATTTAAAAAGAGATGCAGATAATGCTCACTCCTGCCTGGTATTTTCGGAACCAGAATCATTATTACAATCACTCAATTTTTTCTGTTGAGAAAAAGTCAAACCTTGCTATAAAGCTGTATGAGAGGACCTAGCCTTGTATGCCCAAAATACACTAAGTGCTTTATTTCATTTAAATTTACTTTGTGTCATTGTAGGTTTCATCCAGCAAATATATTTGTGCAAATTCTTCTTGAGATAACTGCTCCACGGAGTGAATGTGTCCTGTTTCCTTGAAAATAGGAAGAATTCTTTCCCAGCCTCAAGCAGGAGCCGTTGTTATGTCAACCTTCCAAATTGTTGTGCCACTTAGCCTACCTGTAAGCCAGTTTACCAAATCTCACATCATATTATATGTACAATCAGAGTGGAATGTATGGAATTTTACTCGGAACTAAGCAACCACTTCCTTCTGCATTCCCATGGGCACTGGTATTATTCCCAGCATGCCAGCTTTTTGGCCATCAATGCTGACACATGCTGGCATGTGTCAACCCAAGCTCTGAATGCGCTCATCTTTCTCTTCAGACATCACCTTAGCCTGATGAAAGACAGTACACCGTCCGAAACCTTTGATATAGTACGTTTCTTCGAAGAGCGGACAACAAACACACACACACACACACACACACACACACACACACACACACACACACACACGGACGCGTACGCGCACGCACACACACGCACACACACGTATATATATATATATATATATATATATATATATATATATATATAATTTATGTATTATCAGTCCCTAATTGGAACTGTTACAGGAACCTGCTTCTGCGAGCATTAATTGGAGCTGCAAGCTACGCTCTTCAGCATCTGCTAGCGGCTTTGCAAGCTCGCGTTCACTTGTGCTTTGCGCTCCTTAGCCTCTGCTAGCGCATTTGAATGCTCGCGTTTGGTTTGCGCCTTGCGCTCTTCAGCCCCAGCTTGCGCCTTGGCGTGCTAGCGTTCGGTTTGTGCTTTACGCTCTTCGGCCTCTGCTGGCGTCTTTTCATGCTCGAGTTTAGATTAGCGTTTGGCTGCACGTGCTGCGCGTTCCTTCTCTTGCTCGGCAGCCACCCACGTGCCCAGCTAGGCGTCTTTAAACCCGATGCGTTCGCCCAGCTTGTCCAAATCCTTTAATGTTGCCATCGTTTCTTTACGGACTCACGTACGAACGAAAAAAAACACGGCTTCTTCAGGTCGCGGACGCCAATTTTCACGAATTGGTAGCGCGTTCCCGACTTTCTGAAGGGGAGCGCTATAGAGTGCAGGTTCGAACAAGAGAACCGATAGATCAAACAAAACAAAACCAAGCCTTATTTGTAACTTAAAGGAAAGGAGGTCAGTAAGAAATGCAAACGCCAAGAAGAAAAACAAACACTCAACAACCGTACAACACTACAGAATAAAAAGAAAGAGTCCATCAGGTACTGAGAATCCCAGGATGTCTTCCAGACAGGGCGAACACGGGTCGATGCAGTGCGACGTGTCGTTAGCGATGCGTCTAAAGAAGCGACGGAAGGGAGCTAGGTGGTAGCAGGAGCGGAGAGGAGCAAAAGAAGACGCCGGTGGTCTCCCGTGAAGAGCCCGAAGAACTTGACAGCAGGAGAAAAAACATAGCAGGTCCCGTCGACAGCGTCATGAAATGCCAGAGGTTTAAAGCAGGCTGTGTCCAAGAGTGACTTAAGGCCACACGGACCCACACTCTATCGGCTGCCACGTCCACACTTGCAAAGAACGCAGGAGGCTTGCGTAGATGGTGCACGAGAAGTCACGGCAGAACGAATCCTAAGTCCGACGGCTGCCACCTTCACTCTTGAATGACACGATCTTCGCAGCGCTGACTCCCATCACGCATCGGTTTTCTGACGCGTCAGCTCTCCACTCCTCGTGCTCGCCACGCTATTCGTCGCCGTCGCTTCGCACAAACCATTCGCATGCGCACACCCGCTGCGCTGGGCTGGCACGCACAGCGCTCCGCTGTCCGACGCACCACTGCCGACGCACCGCGTTCTCAAATCCTCCGAGGATCTTTTGCGCAGCTCACAGCAGGACGTAGAGCTTTCACTAGGCCAGCGGCCATTAAACCATCTTTTGTCCACGTTCATTGTGCCTGATTCTTTGGCTCGCCGCCACGTAACATTATTATTGGCTTCAAGTATTATTTCGGGCCATTCTACAGCACTTTACACAACAAAAGCCAAGAAAAGTACAAAGTCAACCACGAATACGATAAATGCAAAGAAACAAAATGGCTGACGCATTTCAGAGCAGAAATGACTTCCAACAGGTGAAGTGTTAGGTTACAGTTTTAAGTAATTCCGAGCTATACGTACATGAAACGCTCACCAACAAGAAACAATCCACTAAAAAAAACGGTGGTCGCGGGCAGGACTGCGCTTTAGGCTTGGCTGCTACCGTTGGCTGCTGCTGGGACCAAGAGTAATAGCTTTTCATGACAGTATCTGGTTCAGACTGTTAGCCAAAATTAACATCTTTTAACAGAGCTAGTGAAATATAATTTCTAACCTTGGTAGTGACCTTATTGGTTTTTTGGATCGCTTGTTTCCGCTACGTATCTGGAGCCCAAAGTGTATATTAGGTTCGAGATCGAATGCTAATGAGTTCCCAAAACTCAGTCGATAAAGAATTTCAATCGAACCTAATAACATTAAATGTTCTCAGTTAGCAGCCCATTAATGACATCAGGTCCTAAAGCCAATCTATACGAATGATGATATTTCAATTGCTAGTGTGACAGAGGTATTAGATATAGGCAAGAAGCAACTAGCTCGAATGACTTGAAAACCATTCCTACCTTCATTTTCGCGAATATTTGGCACACCTGCCGAGGCGCCCTAAATCTGCAACTGCTACCTACATTACGATGAAATAACATGCTGTCCGGTAATTTTGTAATTTTCAGTTCTATTATGTTAGTGTTGCTTGGGTGTACGTCTCAGCACCTGCTCACGAGAAAACCCTTTCTTGTACCTCAGATGAAATGCAGTTGGAATTCTGCCCTTTATTTCATTTCACGTTCCCTGCCTCTGTCTTACTTGAATTGCTGCAAGAAAACGCATCGAAATGATCCCACCTGAGAGAAATCTTACTACCCAGTTGAGGTTGTTTGCAGAACGATGTCAGCTTCAATTTTCAGATTATCATATGGTGGGGTTGGGATATAGAGGAAAAATACATTCACCACCTTATTCGCAGAACGTTGTTGTGCATGTGAGCTGTTACTTCGGGAGCGTCTTCTTTTTTATAGTTTATGCCGGCTATAAAGCCTATATCTACAGTAAATATTTGGGTGACGTATCGATTAAATCCAAATTCTTCTGCATGTTATCTTGGCTTGAGCCAAATTAGAAATGTTAAGTTTGGATTGTGACATGTTATCGGCACACCAGGAACTCTTTGTACGAATAAAATCCATTGTCGCAACTAATTTACGTGCATTTCAAAACGCACAAACCTCTGTTATGTGCCGACTACTGCATCTCTTTTTTTCATGAGCATTTCATATGATGTGATGCCAAAAAAAAACACCACAGCAGCGCTTAAGCTTCTCGACCCAGGCATCCTATATAAAGGTGTTCCTTTTCAATATGGACACATTGGTTCACGATTAAAAGTGTGCATAGACGCGAGTTTTGTGTAATAGCTGATCATGATTAAAAAGAAAAACTTTTACAATAAAGTACTTGGGCCAAAATTCATTTCTTATTTAGCAGCATTGACTGAAGTTGGATATAGACAAATGCTTGGCAATATTAAGTACATTATTGTGGTTTCCCATGGCCATCGCTAAAAAGCAGCGATATTGAAGTGCTTCGTGAACTATGACAGTCGTGATAGAAACTTTGCGCTGATGTAATGCTTAACTAGAGAAGTGTACTCGCTGAATCGAAATCTGGCCGCGCATTTGCTGTTGCTTTCACAATAATACTTTCGCCGCGCTGCTCAACATCTCAGCTTTATTGGTTTCGAGCAGTTGTTTTGTGCTGCAGCAGTTTTTTTTAGACATAACTGACGGCTTTAGGATATTTGCACTGTGACATCTCTAAAGCTACGCCTGCTAATTTCATCATCATCATCAGCAGCAGCAGCATCCTGACTAAGCCCGATGCAGGGCAAAAGGCTTTCCCATGTCTTTTCAAGCAGCCCCGTCTTCTACCAACTGCGGCCACCGAATCCCCTCAAACTTCTCAATTTCATCCGCTCACCTAACTTTCTTCCGCCAGCTTCTGTGCTTCCCTTCAGTTGGAATACACTCCTTTACCCTTAAGTAGCAGCGGTTACCTAGCCTTCACATTACATGCCCTGTCCCAGCCCATTTCTTCCTCTTGATTTCGGCTAGGATGTCACTAACTCGCGTTTCGTCCCTCCCCACTCCATCAACTTGAGGAATTTTAACGTCACACCTAAAATTTTTTATTCATAGCTCGCTGCGTTGTCCTTAAGCTGAACCTTTTTTGTTACACTCCACGTTTCTACCCTACAGCTTAGTAGCGGTAAGTTGCAGCTGTTGTGTATTTTTTTTGCGTGATATTGGTATACTGTGTAAAATGTAGCACAAAAGAGACGAGCTCTATTGCGCTACATTTAATTCAAGTATGTGTCACCAACCAGCTAAGCAACAAGTTTTATTGGTAAACTGCCATTGGTGATCTGAGAGAACCTGCCATATGTACTCCACCGTACCTTTATTGTCCTAGTTATTTCGGATTTAAAATCTCCGATTTCATGATCCAATTTCAGATCTCCAGCACAAACTCAGCTAGTGCATGCTAATTCCTTATATGACATAAATATAACTTTCTGAAATCCTGGGATCAGTTCAGGACCAAACTTCTTGTTTTATTCTCAGAGTCTAACCTTAAAGCTTCAGTTCACCGGACTAATGTGAAATTTTGGAATTTATTCAATTCACGCAGAAATTGTATGCTTTTCTGCTCTGTACAACCACTTAACCAAATCAACTGTTACTGCTCATGGTTCCTTCCACAAAAGTTGCAATAACATTTTATGTCTCGACTCGTGCTACTGAATGTCAACATCACTTTTTGTTCACTCCACGTACGGCTTTAATGGCCTTCGACCTTGTCTTTCACATAGCTGTGCTTACTGAAGTCTTGTCCTTCAAGCCGATTACTGGTGAAACACATGAAGTAAATGACCAGCTGCCTATCTCCTACTTTTTATTCTGCTTCAGAGCTTGCTCTTCAAGTTTTGTCAGATTTACACGACGCTTGCCTGTCGTATTGGTTAACCTGCGCACTATGCACAGGTCATCTCTGAATGGCTGAATTTATGCACAGCACATAGAGGTAAACAATCATAAAGAGCCCATATATGTAAGAAACCCATGCAGTAAAAGATCAGTTACATAGCTTCTACTTCGTATACTTCTCCAGAGCTTGCTCTTGAAGTATTTTCAGATTTACATGCCACTTGCGTCTCGTATTGGTTAACCTGCGCACTATGCACAGGCAATCTCTGTATGGCTGAATTTATGCACGGCACATACAGGTAGACATTCATAAAAAGCCCATATATGTAAGAAACCAATACAGTAAATGATAAGCCACCTAGCTTCTACTTGGTATACTTGTCCAGAGCTTGCTCTTGAAAGGTTTGCAGATTTACATGACACTTGCGTGTCGTATTGGTTAACCGGCGCGCTATGCACAGGCCATCTCTGTATGGCTGAATTTATGCACTGCACATACAGGTAGATATTCATAAAGAGCCCATATATGTAAGAAACCCAAGCTGTAAATGATCAGCTATCTAGCTTCTACTTAGTATACTTCTCCAGAGCTTGCTCTTGAAGTATTTTCAGATTTATGTGACACTTGTGTGTCGTATTGGTTAACCTGATCACTATGCACAGGCTATCTCTGTATGGCTAAATTTATGCACTGCACATACAGGTATACATTCATAAAGAGCCCATTTATGTATGAAATCCTTGCAGTAAATGATCAGTCACCTAGCTGCTACTTGGTATACTTCTCCATACCTTGCTCTTCAAGTATTGTCAGATTTACACGACACATGCATGTCGTATTTGTTAACCTGCGCACTGTGCACAGGCTATCTCTGTATGGCTGAATTTATGCACTCCACATACAGGTAGTCATTCATAAAGGGCCCATATATGTGAGAAATCTAAGCTGTAAATGATCAGCTATCTAGCTTCTACATAGTATACTTCTCCAGACCTTGCTCTTGAAGTATTTTCAGATTTATGTGACACTTGTGTGTTGTATTGGTTAACCTGATCACTATGCACAGGCTATCTCTGTATGGCTAAATTTATGCACTGCACATACAGGTATACATTCATAAAGAACCCATTTATGTATGAAATCTTTGCAGTAAATGATCAGTCACCTAGCTGCTACTTGGTATACTTCTCCATACCTTGCTCTTCAAGTATTGTCAGATTTACACGACACATGCATGTCGTATTTGTTAACCTGCGCACTGTGCACAGGCTATCTCTGTATGGCTGAATTTATGCACTCCACATACAGGTAGTCATTCAGAAAGGGCCCATATATGTAAGAAAGCTAAGCAGTAAATGATCAGCTACCTGGCTGCTACTTGGTATACTTCTCCAGAGCTTGCTCTTGAAGTATATTCAGATTTACTTGACACTTGTGTGTTGTATTGGTTAACCTGATCACTATGCACAGGCTATCTCTGTATGGCTAAATTTATGCACTGCACATACAGGTATACATTCATAAAGAACCCATTTATGTATGAAATCTTTGCAGTAAATGATCAGTCACCTAGCTGCTACTTGGTATACTTCTCCATACCTTGCTCTTCAAGTATTGTCAGATTTACACGACACATGCATGTCGTATTTGTTAACCTGCGCACTGTGCACAGGCT
Source organism: Amblyomma americanum (assembly GCF_052857255.1). Taxonomy (NCBI): domain Eukaryota; kingdom Metazoa; phylum Arthropoda; class Arachnida; order Ixodida; family Ixodidae; genus Amblyomma; species Amblyomma americanum. The sequence goes on along the minus strand of NC_135505.1, from coordinate 52,800,159 downwards.
ATCTCTGTATGGCTGAATTTATGCACTCCACATACAGGTAGTCATTCAGAAAGGGCCCATATATGTAAGAAAGCTAAGCAGTAAATGATCAGCTACCTGGCTGCTACTTGGTATACTTCTCCAGAGCTTGCTCTTGAAGTATATTCAGATTTACTTGACACTTGCGTGTCAAATTGGTTAACCTGCGCACTATGCACAGCCTATCTCTGTATGGCTGAATTTATGCACTCCACATACAGGTAGACATTCATAAAGAGCCCATATATTTTGGTATTTTTTTTGCGCTTATCTCCTACTATCGGTCAAATGAAGCAATAAAGATTTACACTGTGTGATGTGGTTAAAATGCTAGGTGCATATGTCTACTCATGTGACTTTTGTTTGCTTCTCTCATTTGATCCCTATTGTCATCTGAAATGGCAATATGTTACGGGCTAGCATGTACAGTTTGCATAAAGGAATGCCGCCATCTTCTTTACAATAAGATTAAATAACACATACAGTTCTGCCATCCAGAATTTATTCAGACTACACCTGCATCAATTTTCTCTCATTGACAACAGTGGAACACACGGAAAAGCACAAACCTCTACTCAATACTAATTTATTCACAGAGTTGGTGTTTTCTTTACATTAGTAACACGAGCTGTTTTCATGTAAGATCTTCAAGACGATTATGCTTTCGGTACATAAATTTTTACGATACCACACACTAAATCATTGGTCCCTCTAATTGCATACAGCCCTTCTAGCACGATTTAACTTCACATATACACTCTGTATGAAGCAGCAAATCAGGCATAGCCTAGGCAAACATCTTCAAGCAAAGTAGGTTAAGACAATAATTTTAGGTAAGGCTTAGATAAAGAGAAAGTTCGCAGGTTTAAAACATAACGGCCAAAGAAATAATCAGTTTGGTTTTTCTGAAAAGGCTGCTAACAAGCAAAACATTGCACGTTCCAAAATTCTATTTAAAAAGAGATGCAGATAATGCTCACTCCTGCCTGGTATTTTCGGAACCAGAATCATTATTACAATCACTTAATTTTTTCTGTTGAGAAAAAGTCAAACCTTGCTATAAAGCTGTATGAGAGGACCTAGCCTTGTATGCCCAAAATACACTAAGTGCTTTATTTCATTTCAATTTACTTTGTGTCATTGTAGGTTTCATCCAGCAAATATATTTGTGCAAATTCTTCTTGAGATAACTGCTCCACGGAGTGAATGTGTCCTGTTTCCTTGAAAATAGGAAGAATTCTTTCCCAGCCTCAAGCAGGAGCCGTTGTTATGTCAACCTTCCAAATTGTTGTGCCACTTAGCCTACCTGTAAGCCAGTTTACCAAATCTCACATCATATTATATGTACAATCAGAGTGGAATGTATGGAATTTTACTCGGAACTAAGCAACCACTTCCTTCTGCATTCCCATGGGCACTGGTATTATTCCCAGCATGCCAGCTTTTTGGCCATCAATGCTGACACATGCTGGCATGTGTCAACCCAAGCTCTGAATGCGCTCATCTTTCTCTTCAGACATCACCTTAGCCTGATGAAAGACAGTACACCGTCCGAAACCTTTGATATAGTACGTTTCTTCGAAGAGCGGACAACAAACACACACACACACACACACACACACACACACACACACACACACACACACACACACACACACGGACGCGTACGCGCACGCACACACACGCACACACACGTATATATATATATATATATATATATATATATATATATATATAATTTATGTATTATCAGTCCCTAATTGGAACTGTTACAGGAATCGGTTGATGTACAAATTGAATTCTGGGGCACTAAGGCTAAAAGCAATTACAATAAGCTGATACTTCTAAAAAAGAAGGCATTACGAGCAATCGAAGGGTATCGCGGTCATCCTCAATATTTGTAATGGAGACAAGTTTCGCAGCATGAATAAAACGCACACAGAAGACAAGGAACAAACAAGACAGGGCTGTGCTGCACTTCCAACTAATTTTATTTGAAAAAGCTCGACGTTTAAATACATTCAGTTATCATGAGGTGAAACCTAATCACAATCATGCAAAAAAGCCATTTCATTCTCCAGCAATGACAGTGAAGGCGTGCTGGCGCAATTGTCACCGGCTTTCCTAATAAAAAAGGCTTCGATAATTTCACGCTGAAGGTTGTCCTTGGCGTGACCCAGAAACTGCGCCTTCTTAAACAAAGGTTTCCATTTGCACGACCGGCAGTGTACGGCAAGATGGCCGCTGATACCATCTTTTACAAGATTGAAATGTTCTAGCGCTCTTTCATTAAAACAACGCCCTGTTTGGCCAATGTACACTTTTTTACACGTAAGAGGAATGCTATAAACGACCTTCGTTACAAATTTTGTGAGCTTTGTGACTTGCTTAATACTGCACGCCGCCTTCTTCTTTCTCATTATCATTGGGCAAATGTTTGAAAGCTTGCATTGTGCGGAAAATACAACGTAACTTTGTATCGGTTGGCGATCTTCTTCAGATTGTGAGATATCTTGTGCAGGTGCGGTATTACCTGAATGTTATTTTGTTTCTCTCCTTTATCATCCGTTCCTTTACTTCTCTTTCTTTTCTGCATTAGGCTCTCACAAACAGCTGAAATACCATCATCAGGGAAGCCGGACATGCGTAGCCGCTCGACTTGCTGATTGACAGCTATCGGTCATTTGATGCGGGCAGGTTTTTTCTAGGGCAGCACTGATACAGTTCATGCCGAATTCCGCGTTTAATTATCTTTGACTGAGCGCTGTTAAAAGGGAGAAGGGACTTTTGTGACCTAGGGTTATATTTCCAACATATGTAGTTCGTTCTGAAAGTAATTCTGAGGTCTAAAAACTGTATGTCGTGAGCGCTGGGAAGTTCGTACGTGAATTTTAAACCTCTTGCTGCAGCTTTTAAAGCCGTGATAATTTCTGCAACTGCGTAGTCAAGCGATGAAATATGCGAATTGTCAAGAATCACCAAGTAATCATCGACATATCTAAAAATTCTTTTAACATGAAGGCCCTTTAGTGAATTGTTAACGCGCTTGCACGCCTTCACTGTCATTGCTGGAGAATGAAATGGCTTTTTTGCATGATTGTGATTAGGTTTCACCTCATGATAACTGAATGTATTTAAACGTCGAGCTTTTTCAAATAAAATCACTTGGAAGTGCAGCACAGTCCTGGCTTGTTTCTTCGTTGTCTTCTGTGTGCGTTTTATTCATGCTGCGAAACATGTCTCCATTATGAACTGCAACCAACTAGCCCAAACCACCGTGTTACCTCAATATTTGGCTAAAGCACCACTTTTTCTCAAACACAGTTTGCTTAAAGCGGATCAGGTATATTTTTATCGTTTGTTCCAACGCATCTACCAAACCTGTCTGTATAATACCATTCAACACAATTCCTCCTCACGGTATAGCCTCCGATTACATAGGAAAATAATCCCTAGAACGCGTACCAACTACGACAAACAGCAAATGATCTATCAAGCACCTACCGTCCTAAATAATTTTTCGAATGGTCTTGATTTTAGTTTCTTTCAAACATTTAATTGCAATTACCAAGCGCTACTTATTGAAAATGACATCTTAAATCCTTAAACTTTTTTGCACTGGATTTTTGACACAATCTTAGCTTATCTAATAAATACAGCCCCTTTTTGTGCCTGAACAGTACTAACACAATTTAAAACTCTTGTGTATTTCACTTATTTGTTTTCTGTACTCAAGCGAAGCCTGGTTTTATGTAATGTTTGTTCCTCCGCCGTAATCACGTTTCATGCAATGTGTGAGCCTCCTTCTCTTTGCTTTGGTCTCGGAAACGTTGAAATGTTTGTTTGATTTGTACATGTTAATTTTTTTTACCTCTGCACAGTACTGCAAACTGTAAAAGGAAGCTGATGCCTTGTCAGGCACTTCAGGCATTTTGCCTCAGCTTCCTTTTTCTTCGTAAGGAAGAAATAAAGTCTTAGAAGTTTGATGTTTAAATACATCAGGGATATATATCTTAGCGAAAACTGATACGTTTAGAATATAATTCTGGATATTTTTATTGAATTTAAATATAATATGTATTCATGAATTCAGTGAAAATATGCCAGAAATAGGTTCCTGAAATTTTATGCTTGGTGTTCGAAATATATTCTTAAAATTTTCCAAAAAGACGTCACTTAAAGCATGCTTCGAGCACATTTCAAATACGTGAAAAAATATGATTGTGGTTTTAGCATCTTGTCAATATATTAAAAGTTTTCTTTCGTAAATATGAAGTTGATGCATTCGAAGTATACGTTAATTAAAGCGTGTTTCAATTCCGTTTAAAAATGTGAAAAAATAGGAATGCGGTTTTAGCATCTTGTCACTATATTAGAAGTGTACTTTGGTAAATATTAAATAAATGCATTTCAAGTATACGTAATTTAAAGCACGTTTCGAGCACGTTTGAAAAAAGGGAAAAGATATGAAAGCGGTTTTAGCATCTTGTCAGTTTATTAATGTGTAGTTCCGTAAATATGAAATAATGCACTCGAAGTATACAACACTTAAAATATGTGTCGTGATCATTTCAAATATGTGAAAAATATGAATGCGGTTCTAGCATCTTGTCAACACGTTGAAAGTACTTTCGTAAATATTAAATTTATAGCATTCGAAGTATACGTCACTTAAAGTATGTTTCGAGCGCGTTTCAAATGTGTGAAAAAATACCAATGCTGTTTTAGCATCTTGTCAGTATATTTGAAGTGTACTTTCTGAAATATGTCTTTAAAGCACTCGTAGTATACTTGTATGAAAGCATGTTTCGAGGAGGTTTCAAACACGTGAAAAAAATATGTATTAGGTGTTAGCATCTTGGCAATGTATTAAACGTGTACTTTGATAAATATGAAATTAATTCATCTCAAGTATACTTCAATTTTAACAAACGGGCTGTCCTTTTAAACACAATTGAAGCACACTTTTAGCGGCCGTAGAACAATCTAATGCTCGAAATCGCGTTTCGGAAAACGAATTTTGTATGTTGGCAATGTATTTAAAGTGAACTAATACGATAATAATTCGTCCAAAGTACACTTCAATTCTAACGAATGAGCTGTCCTCGTAAACGTGTTTGCAGCCCACTTCAAGCTGACGATGAACAGTTATTGCTCGAATTGCGTTTCGGGAAATGACATGTTGACATGCGTTTAAAAGGTACTTTCGTAAATACAAAATTAATTCGCGTGAAGTATACTTCAACTCTAGCAAATGAGTAGTCCGCGTTAACATATTTGCAGCAGACTCAAGCTGCCGTTGAACAACCTAGTGCTCGAAATCACGTTTCTAGGAACTCTGAAAACTCTCCCCTTTCATCCATTCGTTTATGTTAACTTCTAACAGAAAGGCAATCACCACTTATTTAAATTTTTGTGGGCAGCTTGATAGCATTGTACCAACAAGGGCGCCATGCGCACATCCGGGCCCGAGCATGCCAGCGAAGAGAACCACGACTGGCAGGGCCGGCCGGCTCCCATACACGCTCATGTATTTGTTCGTTGACAGTTCGACACCTGACCAACGCCTCAGGCCCGTTTCACATGCTGCGACTGGACCAAAAATATCCGGTGCAGTCGGTGAGGCCGCAGTTCGATTTGCGGTCAGTTCTTTCACATGCAACGACGACACAACGAATTCGGTCGGAGGTGCAGGCAAGGTTTGCTTGATGTTTGCATAGGCAACCCATTATTAAACGCGACAGAAACGTCACACGGAATCTGTTGATGATTTTATGACCAGCGTATGTTTAGATACAATGCAATATTTCGTATGTTTTCAATTGAATAAACAGTTTCTTCCATGGCGGTAACAGCTCCCACGTGACCACACATCGCACGGCGTCTCGGCGCTGGTCAGTCGCAGAGAGAACACACCAACACTGCGACTGAATACCAACCGAACGGAACTCGATCGCAAGCCTTCTGCGACTAGACCAACGGCTCTCCCCAGTCGCAGACCGACAGAATTCGCAGTGTCGCAGGCGAAAATCGCAAGCATGTGAAACGGGCCTCACGCAAGTTAAGACTAGCACTTCAGTTCTATATAGACCGCAGATTCAAAAGCGACCACTCCGACGCTTGTGCGAAAATTTGTTGCCCACATTCGTTGCGCAAAAAGCGCCGCACAAGGCAAGATAATGCGTCCCCTCTGGAGGGATATATATATATAGCAAGCTTAGTATTAGGCTTGTCTGAGGAGTTCGTGTTTGGGGACGTCACTTTGCGTCGGCATTCTTTGTGCGGCGACGTCTTTCAAGTTCAGGTCCCGTCTCGTGACCTTGCATTGGCATAGACTTCTTCACAACGTGTTTTATCTTGAATTGTCCGTCTCCTGATGCCTATAACCAGTTCAGTCATTACTTCGGTTGTTGACAACATTGATCAGTGTTCTCCGGTGAATCCGACTAGCGCACCTTTTGTAAGCCGAGCCGAAGTGAATATATTTTGTATGTACTAATTATATATTTTTAGTGTACATTACAAGTAGTGTAATGTATTCAATGTAAAAGTTTAATGAGTTTAATATATATTTTTAGCGTAATATAATGTAGTAATTGTATACCTTTATTATATTGTTAATGTATTTTATGTGCATTTTAAGTAAGTGTATTTTGAGAAGAAGCCTCTTGGTCGTTCGTTCATGGCTGCTCCTGCTTCGTCACCACCTGCCTGCTTCGTTTCCTGGTGGTGCCGGGCGTTTCTTTTGTTGAGGCCGTTCCACGTTCGTTTTAGAGTTTTCGCTAGAGTTCATGGCAGCTATGTTGACTCGGGTGATGTAAGGTTGTCGGCACGCTGTGTGCAGGCATGTCTTTCACCTTCCCGGGAGGAGGCTCGGCAGCCTGGTAGGGCAGCCTGCCGGCCGAAAGCTTGCGTTTGAATTCGTTTCTAACAAATGGGGGCAATTCGATCCCCGTGGCGCTTGTACTTATAGGAGATGGAATTCTCAAAATGAAGAAGCCGAAAACAATACAGCATCTACTAAAAAGTCTAGCCAGTCACTTTCTCGACATCTCTGAAGGGCGACCTTTTGGGAGGCGTGGCATTGTTTGTAACTCGGCAAACATATAGTGTGTGCTGCATCTCCTCCGGTGTAATACCTTCACTTCTCTGCCGATTAAATCCTTCATTCCTGAGCAGCTTGCATGCAGTAAGGGCATTGTACGTGAAGTGACCACTCACGTTCAACTCAAAAAATTTTGGAGGAGTTCCGGGAAGCCGGGGCAAAATTATTTCTGTATACCGCTGCTCTTGCGAGATGACTGGAGTGCGTGTTCAAACGGAGTCAGTCATAACAACTTTTGCTAGTCGCACATGCCTCTCGGAGTTAAAAATTTGGCCAATTTTCTACCGCGTGGAGCCACTGCATCCTCGGCCCCTGCAACGTACGAACTGTTGTAGATTTGGACAGAGTGGTAGAGCCTATAATTCGGCGACCAGATGCCGGGTGTGTGCCGAATGTCACTCTTCCGGCAGATGCAGCGCTGAGCAACGAAGCTGCTGTGTATGCAATAACCGTCACAGCGCCGATGATGCCATTTCTGACAGTCGGTCACAGGAGCAATGTTTATTGGAATTATTTGAGCAGAAACGCTCCACACGGGAAGACGCTTATGTACTCCTTAACCTCAAAAAACATTCATATGCCAGCCTGGTGCGTTCCTCTACCCTTGACCTCGAGGCCACATTTCCTGCCTCATTAGTGTCAACCTTGGAAAAAGCACTCTTAGTTGTGGTCGAGCACATGCTGAGCAGCTTCACGCAGGCGTTGTCTGATATTGTTGCAAATCAGGCTATTTCTCAACCTCAGCGTGTTGTTCCACCAACATCAACATCATAGCAAGCCTCTGCTCGAAGTTTCGTTGCCACGTCATCACCCAAAGTGCCGTCTCACGTGCCGCCTCTCGACAGCGTCCCTGTAAGTCTTTCTTGCAACACCATTTGCACTAATGATGTAGAAATTGCTTGTCCTACGCAGAAGCGTCATGCTTCAACCTCTCCTTCTAAGAACTCCGTTTCCCAGCTCAAGACAAAAAATGGTCTTCTAGAGTGTCTTCCAAGTAAGATATGCTACAAGAGGCTGTTTCAGCCTCTATTCTCGAATAGGCATTATGGCTGGTGTAAAGGTTCTCTAATGGAATTGCCGCTCTATTGCATCTTGTCTTCCTGATTTAAAAATTCTTCTGTCTTCTCATAACCCAGATATTCTGATTTTGCAGCAAACCTTGGCTCTCCCCTTTTGTCATTTTCATTAAACAGGTTTCATGTTTTCCGTGCGGGCCGCATAAATGGTAGAGACGGCGGGTTGGTGGTCCTGATTTCGTCAAAATTGCGTCACGGGGCATTAATACCTAAAAAAGTAATGGATTCTGCTGGCGAGCTTCTAGCTATATGTCACTTTGCCGCACTGCTCTACTATCACAGTTCCAATCGTCTATTTACCAAATAGAGTATGCTGAACAGACCACCTAGACAGCTTAATTACAAACTCTAGCACGGTAGTCATTGCTGGGGACGTCAACTCACAAAACATCGTGATGTGAGTTGATTCACATGGACATACGTTATCGGCATAGATATCAGCAAATGATGTGCGGTGTTGCAATTCTCGGGCCATAACCTTCATCCTCAGACACTTGCGCTGAGTTCTCGATTTGTCCTTGGCAGCAAGAGGAGTAGGTATTGGGGCATGGTACACAATTGACTGTGGCACATCTAGTGACCACCTGCCAATTTCTTTCACCATATTGGTGAGCACCCTCTGAGATCATGGTTCTGCCCGAAAATAAGTTAATATTGCAGCCTAAAAATCGTCCTTGCGCGCCTCCCTTACATCTGATCCTTGGTCATGTAGAACCGACGGGGCACAGCGCGTGTTTTCTTCAGTTTTGAAGGCTACGGAGAGCTCCCAGTTCACTGTGCATTCTGCTGTGTACAATAAGTCACCATCTCCAAGGTGGAATGACGCATGTGAGGCAGCCTTCCTTCGTAGGAAAGCAGCGTTGAGGACCTATTCGCATAATCATAGCCCGGCAATTTGAATCAACTACAAATCTTTCTCGGCCTCGTTTAAACAAACTACAGCAAAGGCAAAGGATGACTACAATCAAAATTTGAACACATATTTGTCAAACCCAAGAAATAGGAAGGCTTTGTATAGTTTTATGGAACGGAATGTAAACTCCTCACACATGCAGTTAACTAGCTCGGTGGTGCTCTCTCCACATGAGTCGAAAGTTGAGTTAGAGCGAATTGCTCAAGGGTTTGTTTCACGTTTTCAGGAGCAGCGTACAGTCCCTCTTTTCGCCCCTATCCCTGCTCAGACTATGTTGTGGTTGGCAAATAAGAGTTGACAACTGCGGTTCCTTTAATGCAATCCTAGCCCCGGGTTGGGATGGTGTTACGGTGGGTATGTTGAAAAGTTTAGCGCAAGACTTCACTCAGGACCTCTTCGATATGGAAACATCATTTGAAACTTCATGGTTGCCGCACTCTTGGAAGGTGGCGAAAATAATATTGCGCTTAAAAGATTCAAAGAAAGGCTTCCGTATTGATAACATTAGGCTCATACCTCTAATATCCAATTTGGTAAAGCTCATAGAAAGAATTGTTCACAGCCGTCTATCCGCGCATGTTTCAGTAGAGAACGCATTGAGGTCTGCCCAGATTGGCTTTCGCCGCGGATGCTCCATTTGGTGTGCCCATGTGCATTTAGAGAGCAGAGTCCGCCTTACTATGCGCAAGAAAAGTGTGTCAACATTAGTGACGCTTGACATTGCTAAATCATACGACAGTGCTGAATATTGGATCATTCTCTCTAAATTGGCATTATAACACCCGCCGTACTACGTTTATGCATGCATCCGCGAATTTTTAACAGGACGGTCGTTTTTTTGCTCTGACGGTTCCTTCACCTCAGACACCTATGCAAAAACCAGAGGCGTGCCACAAGGTTCTGTACTTTCGAAAGAACTATTCAATCTGTTGATGTGCGACATTCCAGCACACCCTGATGTTACGGTATACGTTTATGCACGCGACAAAGCCTTCTTTGCTTCTGCAGCAGACATTGAAGCCCTATATCGTTCTCTCCAGGATTACCTCAATGCGCTCGAGGTTTGCTGGATACATTAAATTTTGTATTAAATGCGCACAAGAGCAGCGTGCTGGTTTTTAAAACCATCATGTCACGATATATATATCGCTACACTATCGCCCGGACAGAATACCTCAGGAGCTTTCGTTGATGCATATAGGCGTCATTTATGCTCATAGTAAGGTTTGGCGGCCCCACATTAAGACTAACGTTGAGAAAGGTGAGCGTGCACTAGGTAGGCTACAACGAATAAGTAATAGGAAATGTGGCATGCGCCGGGACACGCTTGTACTTCGCTACAACGCCTATGTCAGAACCATTTTGGAATATGGCTGCATACTTTTTTCTAGCTCCCCTAAATATAAGCTTCGTCCATTGCTGCAGTTACAAAGGCTGGCACTGCGTTTATGCCTAGGTCTCCCTCAATCTGTTTCCTCAGCAGTTCTCTATTTGGAGTCTCGTAATCCCGAACTTGTGGAAATACAGGGGGAGACAAAGCGTTTCGCCCCGCCCTCCCAGCGCTCCCACTCTTCGGATGCAGCGTTCCCGCTCGCTAACCGCGGATGGGGTTCATGCTCAAGGGACAAAGGAAACAGACGACACAGCGTTAACACTCATATGCTATTTATTACACTTCCAATTAATTATGTGCGGGCCAGCTTAGCTACAAAACATCAACGAGGCATTCCTCGGAAATAGAAGCCTAAGTAAGAAGGGCTTCCGACGTACCGGCTGGGGCAGGGGCGCGCCTTGGGAAGTATTGGCGGCGAACATTTTTATGCGCCGACAATGGCGGCCAGGCTTTCCTGTGCGCGCCGCATTCTTGGTGCAAAGCCATTCCCTAGCATTTGCTGAGGAAGGTGCCGAGAGCGCGCGTTTGCTGCGCTTGCTTCGCTGCCTGGAACCAGAAGTCCAGCGGCAAGGCACAGCGAATCCCCGTGCGCCTGCCGAGGGTGGTGACGAGAGCGTGCGGCTACCGCCGCTCACGACGCTGGCCGGATCCCGAAGAGACTCTGTCCGGTCCCGCAGAATTCCGCGTAACCTACGAGGTGGCGCCCCCGTCGCCGTTTCCTTTCCCCCATGAGGAAGACTTCCCTCCTCACCCAACCGGAGCTGTCCTGACCGCCGACGATGAAGACGGGCCGCGTCGAAACGGAGGGGGGGGGGGGGGGACAGTTTTCCACATCCCTCCTTCCTTAAATGTTGGCCTACGGTTGAACTCATCCATGGAGGCCAACGACGACGAAGGGGCCAAGAGCGTTGTGGTGATGACTGCAAGACAGCTCGTACATGCGGTGTGCCGGGGTCATGCGACGAGCAGCAAGGACACCGGGCACCCGTGCTTGTCCAGCGGCAGGCATCCAAAATTAGCGTGCCGGGGGAGTGTTGTTCGAGCCGACGCACATTTGTTGGAAGGTAGGGGTTCTGGCCCCCCACTCTCCTAGCCGCTGCAAACTTCTCGCCGGAGACAACCGCTTGATGACTCACGGCCGCAAGGCAGCAGGCAGGGACCCATACAATGGACAGCAGGCAGGGACAGCTTCTCTTGAACTCTGCATATCGCTCCTAGGATCTCCAAAAGTTAGAATAAAAAACAATAGATACCGCGCGAACTCACCATTTGCTAAAAACCGGGGCAATGCAAGTGCCTAATAAACATATCCGGCACCGCCCAAACGCTCGGTTCATTTGAACGTAGCTGGATCTCTTCGCTCAAAACACATTCGCGTTTTCTTTCCAGCATGGTGACGTTAAGAAATCTAAGGTTCGACGAAATCTCGTCTGGTCGGGTGAATACATTGGCGAAAATAATGAAGCGCCGACCAAAAGGTGTTGTCAAGATGGAAGGACGTTTCGGGAACAAGACTTCCGTGTGGAAGTCGAAACGTCCTTCCATCTTGACAACACCTTTTGGTCGGCGCTTCATTATATTCGCCAATGGTGATGTTAAGCTCACTTGAATTGCATTCGCGTCTCTGTTTCCACGAAATTATCAATTTGCTTCGCAGCCGTAAAAAAATATGACGTTTGTTTGAACAAAGTAAACTTTCTATAGTTGAGCGAGACCTCACGGCTCTGGCGAGGTTATTTTACAAGCAAGCTCCTTTGCGCGTGCTTGTGCCACGGTACGACTATGTACTCCCAAAAGCGACAGACAGCTCCCGAAAAGCCTTAGGCCTACTCGCTATGACACTGGCGTGTGCCAACAAAGGGCCAAGGACAGTAGCTAGAACCCAACGCCACGGGGAGATACGTTACTGCCAAGGTGACCGTAACGCGAACGGCGCCTACCGCTTCTCGCGGTGTCGCAGCATCCCGGTGCTTTTCCTGCAATCACGACTGCAATTCAAATCAGCTGATTACGGCGCCGGGCTCCCAGGGCCAAAGACACAGAACAGAAAATAGTTACAACTATGTACAAGAAAAATCGGGCGACCCTTCAGGCTTCCGCATTCACTCGGTTCTGGCTTGCCGTTCTCCGTGGACGTCTCGGTCTCGCTCTCTATGTGCGGACCTCGTTGGTTCACCTTCCAAAGGTGTACGGATGAAGTGCTCATAAAAAGTGTAGCATGCACGGCAATTCTCCCATGTAGCCAATACGCTCATCTCGCTGTCAAGAAAGCATCTTAGCCTTGCTAGCAACTAAGAATTCAGGTCAGGCCTAACGCTGTGCAAAATCAGGGCGGCAATTCCACGAACCGAATTTGACTATTGTCCCTCGTCCCTAGAGCTTGCCCCACGTTGGGCGCCATTGTGAAAATACAGGGGGAGACAAAGCCTTTCGCTACGCTCGCCTCGCACTCTTACTCCGCGGACGCAGCGTTCCAGCTCGCTAACCGCGGATGGGGTTCGTGCTCGAGAAACAAAGGGAAGGGACGACACAGCTTCAACACTCATATGCTATTTATTACACTTACAATTATTACACAGAGCGGGCCAGCTAGCTACAAAACATCAACGAGGCATTCCTCGGAATTAGAAGGTCACGTAAGAAGGGTTTCCTACTTACCGGCTAGGGCAGGGGCGCCAATTCGGAAGTATCGGCGGAGAATATTTGTATGCGCCGACAATGGCGGCCGGGTTTTTCTGTGTGCGCGGCATTCTTGGCGAAAACCTATTCCCTAGCATTTGCTGGGAAAGGTGCCAGAGAGCGCGTTTGCTGCGCTTGCTTCACTGCCTGGAACCAGAAGTCCAGAGGCGAGGCACAACAAATTCCCGTGCGCCTGCCGTGGAAGGTGACGAGAGCGTGAGGCTGCCACCACTCACGACGCTGGCCGGATCCCGAATAGATTGCCCGGTCCCGCATAATTCCGCGTAACCTACAGGGCGGCGATCCCGTCGCCGTTCTCTTTCTCCCATGAGAGAGACTTCCCTCCTCGTCCAACCGGTGCTGTCCTGACCGCCGACGAATACGGGCCGCATGGGAACGGAGGGTGAGGAAACAGGTTTTCACATCCGTAGGCTCCTGGTGTGGCTACAGCTATTTGCGCCTCGCATCCAGCCCTCTTTCTCACTCTTCATTGACCAAGGTTCCGCCTCCCTCAAGTTGATTTTACTCAGAAACTTTTATCGAACATTGCTGTGGATCTGAATTTTGTATGCAGATTTGGATGGACAGCATCCGCTGTGGACATTGCTTTTGATAATATTTTCCCGCCTAATGCGAAGCATCTGCCTGCAAGGACATTAACTGGACTCCTCTTTGATCACGTTTCCCATTACCCGTAACTTACTGCGATTGCTACAGAGGCGTCTGGGGTCGGCCAGAATGCAGGGGTTCGTATTTTTCCTGAGTCTCTCTCTTGGAGCTTTTCGATTAGAGCCCTGGATTACACAACCATATCTCTAGCAGAGTTTATGGCTGGTGGGCTGGCCGCGTTGAAAACTCCCACAACTCTTTCAAAGGCGATATTCCTCTCAGATTGTCTATCTCTGATTTGTTGGTGCTGGAGTCCACACGAAACGCTTTTTTGAGACGCCCACTAAATTTTTTTATTCCTAGATGGGTGAAAGAGGTGCGCTTCATTTGGATATCAGGCCACTGCGGTCTTTTACAAAATGAAGCTGCAGACTATTTGGAAAAATCAGCTCTAAATGCATCTGATGGCTATAGAATCTCTAATCTTGTTCTTTTCGGTATGACTCGATTTCAGCGTTTTCAGTTTATCAACCGTCACGCGCAATGATCTCTTGCTCTCTACTGTTGACTACCAACATCTCATGCACATATGGAAGGCTCGTGCGTGTAAAACCCGGCAGTGTGAGGTAGCGATGACACTCCTGCGGTGCAGGATTCCCCGTTCAATTTTTTACTTATGTAGATGCGCGTTCAGTCCCAAAAATCTTGGTGCAGCTTGTGGTGAATTCGAGACGTTGGAGCACTTCCCACTCTCTTGCCGGAGGTTTGCACCTCACAGGAGACACCTAGAAATTCCCATTACACAGTGTGGCCTCACTTCTTCGGTTCCCCTACTCCTCTCTTTCGGCGCAAGCGCTAAGGGTTTTGCATTGCATCAGGTTTGCGAATACCTCCACAGTTATTTAACAGCTGCTGGCAGATTTCCTTGCTAATTGCAAAATTTCTGCATTTAAAAGAGCGTTTGGGTATTTTCATGTATTTAATTATGTAATACTCAGATATTCTGTAACGATATTTTGTTTCTTCCTTTGCTTTTAAAATACTCTGAAATTTCACCCAAGGCACAATTATTAGCTTGACACCAGTTTACTCTATTTTATGGGGTCTCCTAACTGAACCCTAGTCAATCCCCCGTCGTGGGTATGTGCCAAGTCACCAAGGCAGCAATGACAACGAAAAAAACAGTCAATTTCGTCTAGTGGAAAGCACAGCTGTCGCGACACACTGCACAAAGTTTTCCAGACAAGGTTGTGAAGTGACCAACCTATGTAAAGTGCGCCATTGGTGTATTGCCCGCGGGAAAAAAGAAAAGTAGCACTCACTGCTGGCACAAGTGTTCTCTCCTAGTGTATATTCGTGCTTATGGTGTGTTTCACCGGAACGTTTGAAAGTGACATACGGAGTAGCGTTAATGACAAATTTTCTGTGAATTACCCTGTACAAAAACTTCAGCCTGTACAAGGTGGCCCGGCTTGCTAACGTAGCTGGGTCTGCGCGTATAAGCAGTTCTGGGAATAATCAGCGGGCTGGTATTTATATTTGACAAAACATACAGCTTTTCGCGGCAATGATTTGAGCAAAACTTTGTCATTTTGTTCGCACAGAAACCAAACGATGCTCGCGTACGCCAAGATTGGTAGTATAGAAGCTTTGTATGCCGGCAACTTGGTTTCGGAAGTAGAAAATTGTAGGACCCGTTTAAGATCTAGAAGCGCGGCCATTGCTTTTCTGTTTATATTATGCACGTGTGCCTTTGGTGCAAGGTCTTGACAGATAACAAGGTGTTTCTTTTTCGTAAAGATTTACAGAATGGTTTTAGCAATATTATAAGGAAAGCTAAGCTTCGATTTCTAATTTGTCACAGACATCGCGACCGTTTTTTTTAGGTTAATGGTCATTTGCCAGCTTTTACACCACTGCGCGACGTTGTTAAGAGCCCCGTTTATCCTTGCCTGATCTTATTGTTTAATTATTCGCTGGTTGAGCGCGCAATCAACTGCGAACATACTTATGTTTTCATCCACGTTGCTTGCTAAGTGGTTAATAACCAAAAAAGCGAAAAAGGAGCTAGTACTGTTGCCTTCATTACTCAGGACACAACGGTTACAGTACTTGAAGCGAAATAATTACATTGCACGAATTGTCGGCGTTCCAACAAGAGGTTCGGGTTCGCTATCCATTTCAGAACGGGCCCCTCATCGAGTATATGGCTAAGCTTAAAAAGCAATTTGACGTGTGATGTATGGTCGAAGGCCCTCGAATAGCCCAGGAAAATTATGTCTATTTGACTTTGGTCATTAATTTCATGAGCTAAGCCGTGAAAGAGTTCTGCCAGTTGGGTGGCAGAAGACAATCCTGCTCTATAAAGTCATGATGGTTGGCATGGATGTTTTTCGCCTCAGCAGGCTCTTGGAGAAATTTTAATGTTATGTGCTGTATAATTTTAGAAGAAGTACATGTCAATGAGAATGGTCTGTAATTAAATGGTAGTGATGCTTCAGCTGACTTAAAAATAGGACCAATTTTAGCTATTTTTCATTCAGCTGGGAGCCAACTGTCTTGAAATAAATTTATAAAAATATAGTTAAAAGAATTTAAAGTCAATATACTGGACGATATCTATAGCAACTGCACAGCTACTGTAGTCCTACAGAAGTCATCAATTAAATTCCAAAAAGGAAGAGCGTCGGGCAAGGAGACACGATCTCGCCAATGCTATTCACCGCCTGTCTATTGGAGATATACCGAGGCCTAAATTGGGAGCAGTTGGAAATAAGAGTTGGGAATGGAGAATTATCTGCGAATTGCTGAAGACGTTGCCTTGCTGACTCACCCAAGAGATGAACTGCAAACCATGATCAATGAGCTTGGCAGATAAAGCAGAAGAATCGGTATAAAAACTAACATGCAGAAAACCAAAGTAATGTTCACCAGTTTAGCAAGAGAAAAGAAGTTAACAATTGGCAGCGAGGCGCTGGAAGTCGTAAAAAAATACTTAGGGCAGATAGTTACAGCTGATCCAAATCATGCGAGGGAAATAACTTGAAGGTTAAAAATTGCGAGGAGCGCATAAGGCCGGTTCTCTCAGATCATGAACGGCAGTTTTCAATATCCCTCAAAAGAAAAGCATACAACAGCTGTAAGTTACCGGTACTCACCTACCGGGCAGGAACGTGGAGGCTAACGAAAAAGATTCAGCTTAAGTTAAGGACAACGCAGCGAGCCATGGAAGGAAAATTGTAGGAGTAGCGCTAACACACCGGAAGCGGGCGGAGTAGGTGAGGGAACAAACGCGGGTTAATGATATCCCAGTCGAAATCAAGAGGAAGAAATTGGCTTAGGTAGAGCATGTAATGCGAAAGCAAGATAACTGCTGGTCTTTAAGGGTAACGCTGTGGATTCCAAGAGAATGCAAGCGTAGCAGGGGGCGGCAGAAGGTTAGGTGGGCGGATGAGATTAAGTTTGCAGGCATAGGATGGATGCGACTGGCAAAGGACAGGGACAATTGGAGAGACATGGAAGAGGCCTTTGTCCTGCAGCGGGTTTAGTCAGGTTTAAGAAGGGAGCCAACAGTCACCGAAAGCAAGGTGCATAAGGGAACGTTATTTTTATTAATGTGTTGCGCTTATCAGTGGGATAATATTACTTAGAATAATACATCGCTTAAAGAAAATTACTTATAAAGCAGCAGAAAAAACTTGCTTTATAAGTAATTTTCTTTAAGCGATTTATTAATTTAAGTAATATTATCCCACTGATAAGGACAACACATTAAAGAAATAACGTTCGCCTATGCACCTTAGTTGCGGTGACTGTTGGCTCCCTTCATAAGTTTGTCAAACGGGCCCCTCATTTGCTTTACCTTGTCTGGTAATATATATATATATATATATATATATATATATATATATATATATATATATATATATATATATATATATATATATATATATATATTTTATTTATTTATTTTCAATACTGCAGGCCCCTTTACGGGGCCCTAGCAGGTGGGCATACACAACAGTTACAATGAGGCAAGAACTACATCACACAACACAAGGAAATTTCAAAATGCGGCAAGAACACATGCAAAGATAAATCTGGTAGAACAGTGGTTCATTTGCCTACCTGAGGACAGACTATGTACAATCGGCTCTAGACAAGGTTACCATATGAAGTGATCAAACACGGCTAACAGTGAACAACATGCACGTAGAAGCGAAAAAAAAAAAACTTGGCGCTCAAGACAAGATACGTATATGTTGGAAACAATAATAATACTGAAGGATAGCGGACAATTGAACCCAGGAAAACAAACTATGACTACGCAAGGGTTGATGCACTGATTAAGACGACAAGAAAGAACGGATGTGAAACGGATTATCAATACCCAGAGGCCCATGTGCATCACTGAGAGCGTTACTCTGCGGCAATACCGGCCTCGAGCCTTGTAGCGAACGTTGTTAAGGTCGGCGCATGAGTAATCGAGGCATCCAGTTTGTTCCATTCTCGGATGGCTACAGGAAAAAATGAATGTTTAAGTGCATCTGTGCGATAGGAATAATCAGTTAGAGTGAGCGCATGTTTGTGTCGTGTCGGTCGAGTCTGGGACGGGCAAATATATTTTGACACATTGATGTTATAATCGTTATGCAACAGTTGGTACAAAAATTTTAAACGCGCGTGCTTTGCTCTCATTGATAGCGTCGGGAGTCTTGAAATAGCTGCAAGGTTCGATGGGGAGTCAGTACGCTTATATTTGTTATGGATGAACCGTAGTGCCTTTCTTTGTATTTTTTCTAGTTTTGCTATGTTAGTGGTTGTTTGCGGAAACCAAACAGTGTGAGCGTACTCTAAAATAGGTCTTATGAAAGTTTTGTATGCTAGGAGTTTAGTAGATGCTTGTGCGAGTCGGATGCATCTTCTAAAAAAAAACAGTTTTCGTAAGGCTGCCGATGTTACATTAGCGATGTGTACGTCCCATCTAAAGTCAGCGGTTAGTGTAACACCAAGATACTTATGCTGGGAGACTTTCATAAGTGGCGTACCGTGAATGCTGTAAGAGAAAGATGAGGATACTTTTTTCCTGGTTACTGTCATGCACACTGATTTTTTAGAATTGACGGTCATCTGCCATCTATCACACCAATCCACCACAGCGTCAAGTGACTGGGAAAGCGCAATGTGGTCTTCCGGACTTTCTATTTTCCTGTAGATGATGCAGTCGTCTGCAAATAGCTTAATGTTACATTTAATCTGAGTGGTTATATCGTTAATATAGATAAGGAAGAGAAGTGGGCCAAGAACGGAGCCTTGCGGAACTCCCGAAGTGACCGCGGTTATTTTAGAAGGCATATTTTGAAAGATTACAAATTGAGAACGGTTAGATAGAAACTCTTTGATCCAACCCAGAGCTTCCCCCCGCCCGATCATGCACTGCAGCTTTGCGATTAGTTTGTTATGGCACACGCAATCAAACGCTTTGGAAAAATCTAGTAGTAATATATCAGTTTGACTGCAGGTATCGATGCTGAGGGCCAAGTCATGAACGACTTCGATTAACTGAGTGATAGTCGACAGCCCTCGGCGGAAACCATGCTGGTCAGGTGATATCAACTTATTATGCTCTAGAAAATCTGTTAGATGTTTTGAGATTATGTGTTCGAAAACTTTACATGCTGTGCTAGTCAGTGAAATGGGCCTGAAGTTTGATGCACTACTGATATCTCCTCCTTTATGGATCGGAATGATTTTCACCAGCTTCCAGTCATCCGGTAGTTTTGACACAGCAAGTGATTTGCGGAATATTATGCCGAGATATTTGCTGCACCATTCGGCGTATCTTTTCAAAAATGCATTGGGTATGTTATCAGGCCCGCTGGCTTTCTTCGTATCGATGTTCAAGAGAAGGTTGAAAATTCCGTCATCAGTTATGTTTATTTCTCTGATATCTGAAGTTCGGGTGGTTGCCATCTGGGGAATAACGCCATTATCGGTGGTAAATACGGACTGAAAAAAGTCATTAAAGTAATTAGCCTTCGCACTGTTTTCCTCTGGTGTCTGTTCGTGTCCTGCTGTGTTTCTATTGCGGAAGTGGTTCCAGAACCTGTGTGGGCTATAAGTAAGGAAGTCAGGCAGCGTAACACTAAAGTAGTATTCCTTTGATTTCATCATTTTATCCTTGAAGATTTCAACTGCACTGGCTAATTTTTGTGTTCTGTCGGGGTTAGTACCTTTGGACTTAATAGAGCGACGCAGCCTTTTCACTTTGCGTTTTGCATGAATGACCTCTCGCGTGATCCCCGGGTTCTTTGTTTTAACGCGCTTGTTTTTTGAGGGGACATATCTGCATATACAGAAAAAAATGATTTCCTTGAACTGGAGCCAGAGGGAGTTTACATCTGAGCTTGCTTCAGATGCTGCTTCGGCAAACATCTGAAACTCGTGTGCAAGATGTGTTGTTATACTAGCGTCGTCGTCTCTATTAAAATTACTTACTGTCGATTGGGAGGAGCGGGTTGTTATTAGAATATTGAGTGGTAACTCGCAGACTGGTATACTGTGATCAGAAATTCCGTCGATTATGTCAAGCTTAGTCTGGTGTGTTGGGAAGTTCTCGCTTACTAGTATTAGATCGAGAATGCTTTTTGCTGTGCCTAGTATGCGAGTTGGACGGGAGACTGTTTGATATAGATTAAAATTCAGCATTAAATCAATGAGTGCATCTGAGGCCGGATCAGTATGGTGCAAGGTACCCCAGTCAATATCCGGAAGGTTAAAATCGCCCATGATGATTAGTCTAGAGTTCCGTACGTGCACCTGCATATAATCGTGTACAGCACTCAAGCAATCATGTCCGGAAGAGGGGCTCCGATAAACACATCCCACGACAATGCTGACGCCATCACATAGAATCTTGCAAAACACTGCCTCTGCTCCCGTGATGTCCGGCAGAGGGATAAAGGAAAAGTGGTTCTTTATCAATAACGCAACGCCACCACCCCGGGAAAGCCTATCTTTACGCATCACTGAGTAGTTCGGAGGGAAGATTTCTTGACTACCAATATCACTCGAGAGCCACGTTTCTTTTGACAGCCACAATATCTGGATCTTGGTCAATGAGGACAATTTCGAGTTGCTCTACTTTATTCACTACACTTCTGGCATTTATGTTCAATAATTTTATTTTTTTGAATGTGCTCTTCGACGCGTCATTCGGGGGCTGGAGACGTTGTCGTTTTGGCTTTCTGGGGTAGTTGCTTTGTCGTTTTTTTTCCCAAACGGCACTTTCACTGCGTTTTCACTGTCCCAGACAAATGCTTGACCATTAATGTACAATTTATTAAAGGAAAGGGACACTTTGTCGCCATTGTCCCGGTTAGGCTTCGCGCTGTCCCACAACTTTTTCCGAATATCTCTAATTTTCCGCGAGAAATCTTCGCCAATGGACAGATCGGAATTTTTAAGCTTGAAGCCTCGTTTCAGTATTGATTCTTTCTCTCTGTAGTCTAAAAGCTTCATAATAACAGGTCTAATTTTGTTTCCAGCAGGCTGCCCCAAACGGTGGATACGCTCGATGGCCACTGCGTCGAGATCTAGTTTATCCTGGACAATATCTTTATTTACCCTTTCTCTGAGTGTTTCCTTGGTCTCTTCCTCACTCTCCGATAGGCCATAGACAATTAAATTACATCTTCTGCTTCGGTTGTCCAAGTCGTCTATTCTTTCCTCTAATCTTTCTATGACTTCGCTCATCTGAGCGACCTGCTCCTGGCAGGAAGTGACCTGTTTCTCTAGTATAGCAAGAGCATCGAGTTTATTGTCTATGTCCGCAAGCCGCTTCTCCTTTATTTCTTTTATGTCAGAGGCAATTTCTTGAAGCTGCGTAAGTATCTGAGCTGTGTCCGGTCCAGGATTGGCTTCGATATCACCCCCCAACAATAGCAGTTTGCGCAAGCTTACAGTAACATCAAACAACAGCCGCGGGCACGGCAGCACCAACAAGAATGGGTTGTTAGAGCGAATACAAACGCCGTAGCGTTTTCTCACCTGCACAAGAAGAAAGAAAGGATTGTCGGTGAACCGCATCCTGGTAGCGCTGCCGTGCCCAGTGGCCGCCGCGCGCGTGGGGTGGCAATATATAGCCCAGTCTGGTGGTGTCGCCACTTGTCCCAGATGCATGTAGTGGTCTGCGCATGTGGTCGCTGATTGTAGGATCCATCGGTGATCCCATGTGGGCGCGTGTAGCTGGTCTGGTGGGCGTACGTCGGCAGTGTCTGATCCGTGAGTCATTCTTGAAGGCAGCTGCATGCTTCTGTCACCGGCATGATCTAGCAGGGCCAAGAAAAGCTGCACAAGAAGCAAGAAAGGATTGTCGGTGAACCGCATCCTGATAGCGCTGCCGTGCCCAGTGGCCGCCGCGCGCGTGGGGTGGCAATATATAGCCCAGTCTGGTGGTGTCGCCACTTGTACCAGATGCATGTAGTGGTCTGCGCATGTGGTCGCTGATTGTAGGATCCATCGGGGATCCCATGTGGGCGCGTGTAGCTGGTTTGGTGGGCGTACGTCGGCAGTGTCTGATCCGTGAGTCATTCTTGAAGGCAGCTGCATGCTTCTGTCACCGGCATGATCTAGCAGGGCCAAGAAAAGCTGCACAAGAAGCAAGAAAGGATTGTCGGTGAACCGCATCCTGGTAGCGCAGTATTAGTAGTAGTAGTAAGTGGATGAAAGGGGAAGAGGAAAGGAAAATGCACGGGCCTGTGACTGGTGTTAAAGCACCACCACCACTGCCGGCGTGCAGATAGAGAGAAGGATAGGTAGGGTTTCAGAGGAAGAAGGAAATAGGGAAAAAAAAAGGGGGAGTATACAGATGCGGGAGACGCCGTCAACAGTCAGTCAGCTGCCTTGGGCTAGCAATAGCCGTCCAGGCCCGTCTCCTCCAGGAAGGCGAGGAGAGACCGGAACGCCTTGGAAGCTGCCGTGCCCAGTATATATATATATATATATATATATATATATATATATATATATATATATATATATATATATATATATATATATATATATATATATATATATATATAAGGTGCATAGGGGAAAGTATAATTTTTTAACGTGTTGTGCTTATCAATGGGATAATAATACGTAGATTAACCTATCGCTCAAATAAAATTACTTATAAAGCAGCAGAAATAACAACCATGCCGCCGGCGGGATCCGAACCCACGACATCCGAATATCGCGTCCGGTGCTCTGCCAACTGAGCTATGGCGACGGCTGTCCAATCTGCTGCACTCGTGGTATTTATTTTTATTTGGTGTAATCGAACATTGAGACTGTTCACCAGCGCCACTCTCGACCATAGCGACAGACATAGGACTTAATGTAATAACGCGAGTGTGTCGTGGACGTCATCTACCGACGAGGGCAGAAACTGTGCGAGCGCCTTCTTATGCTACCTTTGGCATCCCGACTGCCAGAACCGAGACCCCCTTAAGCTATATATATATATATATATATATATATATATATATATATATATATATATATATATATATATATATATATATATAGAAAGAAAAACGTAATTGGTTGCTAGAGGCAAAAATTCAAAGTTGGAAACGCTTCATTTAGCCATAGATTTATTTTGAGTCCACGTTTCGGACAGAGCCTGTCCTTTCTCAAGACTGGGGTTACAGAGGTCTTCTTCCTCTTCCTAAGGAGTTGGCACTGGCACACATGTACGACACATGAGGAAAAGAAACAAACGGAGGCAAAGAATACTACAAAGGAGAAAAAAGAGGAACAAATAAAAAAGAAAAACGTGTTGTCCCCCCCCCCCCCCCCCGCCCGCCCCGCAGCCGCGGGGAGCCTACCCCGGACGAAGAAAAAAAGAAATAAAAAGGAAAACACGGAGCGGGAGGGGATAATGGCTACCCATCAAGGCAACAGAGCGGCGGCGTGTAAGGTGCACAGGAGCAGACGGTGGCAGGATCGCCCTACACACAAAAGTTAAAGACGCGTGCACTCGCGTTCCCCGACCATAAAGAGTAAACAAATAAACAGAATAAAATGCACACAGGGCCGGAGCTTCCGTCATCTAGAACCGCTTCGGCAGCCAGAGCCAAGGCCGAATCAGCAGCGCCGTGAGCTTAACTAGACACACGTGCACTGTGCATGAAAACACCCAGACACACAACAGTAAAACATCCGAGCTCATGCCAGTGTCGTGTGGCGGCTGAATGACAATGGCGGGAGCATTTAAGCGAGTAAGGTGTACAGAAACAGACGGTGGCGGAATTGTCCAACATATATAAATTGGAGATGCTTGCATTCACGTGACCTGGCCAGAAAAGTAAACAAATAAACAGAATAAAATGTATATAATAGCAGAATATATATATATATATATATATATATATATATATATATATATATATATATATATATATATATATATATATATATATATATATATATAGTATAAAATCACCAAAACTGAAAAACATAACGCGATTTAATTCGCGACGTTTGGGCTGGAGGACCAGCCTTTTTCGAGTGTAGCACAATGTTTGAAACACGAAGCTTTTATAGAGCGTGCGCGAAGCTTTTATAAAGCAACGCACGAGTTCAAAAAACTAGGGGGAGGTTGCAAAGAGACGAGGAAGAACAAAAATTTTTTTACAAAGGAAGAGAGAGAATCGGTGACAATATAAGAAGGCGATCTCCTTACCTGAATGGAGGTGTTCCCAAGGGACCGAAAAATTTTTTTTTAATAAAAAAGAATAAAAAGGTTAGATGATAAAAAATTTTTAAAAAGCGGAAGATTCTTTCCTATCACCTCAGGGCTGCCCTGGAGAGGCCTCCGAGGTGACGCTCCTCGCCGCGTTTTGGTGACAAGCGTGAAGGGCTCGACCCCTGTAACAAGGAGGAGGCAACATTCCAGAGAAACTGGTAGAGGGGGGGGGGGGTAAAGAGGAGAGTAAAGAGGAATGCAAACGAGGCCTCTAAAAAAGAAAAAAGAAAAAAGAGAAGAAGAAAGAAAAAAGAGGAAAAAGAAAAAGAAAAATGCAGTGAAAAAAAGGAAAGAAGAGCCAATCATTGTACAAGGCTTGGTAATATGCATGCAGAGAAGGGTGGTGGTAACACGAGAGAATACAATATAGGACATCAAAACAAGAGGGGGGGGGGGGAGATTCTTTTACACCAACTCAGGGCTGCCATGGAAAGGTTTGAAGGGCTCATTTTGGTGAGAAGCGTGAAGGGCTTGACCCCTGTACACGGAGGAGGCAAGATTCCAGAGAAACTTGTTGGGGAAAAGGAGGGAGAGTAAAGAAAAATGCAAATGAGGCCTCTCATGAGAAAAAAAGAAAAAAAGAGTAAAAGAAAAAGAAGGAAAGTAGTGAAAAAAAAGGAAAGAAAAGCCATTGTTCAAGACTTGTTAATATCCTTTCAGACAAGGGTGGTGGGAACACGAGAGAAGTAAAAAAATATATGTTTCTAATCAATCCTTAAATGGGAACTCCGTACACACACATACATATATTGAAAAATGACGAGGCTAACAATAAATCCAACACCAGAAACGAAATGCAATGAGTCGCAAGTACAATCTACAGCAAGACAAATGACCAGTCTGAGTAAAAAATGTAATGGTCAACGTAATGGTCACCCCGGCAGTTCATCAATGTATCAAGCGAAGACCGAAATGACAGCAAAAAAATGAGGGGATAAGAGCAAATTGGTGATAATATAATAGAATGCGCGACAATACAATATTAGAATAATAATAAAAAGGGGAAAGAAAATAGCTGTACGTGTGGGACAATGCAAGTGAAAAAAGGGGACAATACAAGTGAAAAAAAGGAAAATACGTCGGGAGCTATGCTTGTTATGCATGCTGCCGCTCGTACTAAGAGTCTGGGATAATTATTTGTTACATCTATTGAGTGTGTAAGCATGATAGCCCGGCCTACTGTTTCGTTAATGCCGCTCGACAGTGTGTTAAATTTTTGAATCAGGTAGGATTCACAGCTCCCGCGGTCGTATTTTGTTTTGAACCCCGATTGGAGTACAGTAGCTGTAAAGTAATCGAATGGGTGCCCAAGGTTGTTGATGTGTTTTGAAAGTGGGAGATTTGGCTGTGTACGCACATGTAATCTGTGGTTTCTGATGCGAATTCTGAACGGTGTAAATGTTTGCCCTGCGTACTGAGCTTTACAGGTGCCACATTACAGGAGGTCGAAAACAGCGCTGTCGCATTAAAAGTTACCTTTTATGTGAAATGAGAAGGATGACACTGCGCTTTTAGCACTGGTTGTTGTCATCACCGGACAGAGTTTGCACCTAGGTTTATTGCATGGCGCGGATCCTCTGAAGCTACGATTGCCGATTGTAGACGATGTTATCATATCAAGGATGTTCCTTGCGCGCCTATACACAACACGTGGGGGATTAGGGATAACTTCTTTCATCGTTTCGCTCTGTTGAAGGATGTTGTGGTGTTTCTTAAGAATTGTGCTAACATTGGGCATTGAAGCCGAATGGGTAAGGACGAGATTGACTTGATAGTCCGGTCGTGGCTGCTTTGTGCCATTAATGAGTTCGCGCCGGTCATGCTTTGAAGCTTTCTTGACTGAATCTTCGATGACTGACAATGGGTGCCTCTGTCGTGCTAGGTCCACACGGAGTTGCTCGCAGTTTGATTCAAAGTCGCCTTCTTTAGAGCAAATCCTACGTAAACGTAGGGACTGACTGTAAGCGATGGATGTTTTACAATGAGGAGTGTGACTGCTGTGGTAGTTTAGGTACTGGTGTCGGTCTGTGGATTTTCTGTAGACTGTTGTCTCAAGATTGTTCTTCGTGATGGTCACCTGGACGTCAAGAAAATTCATTGCCGAGGCTGAATGCGACGAGGAAAACGACATGTTAGGGTGAGCGCTGTTGAAGTCCGAAGTAAACGTAGTGAGTTTTTCCTTACCATGTGTCCAGACCATGAATATGTCATCGAGGAATCTTCTGTAAAATATTGGTTTAAAAAGAGAACTGTCAAGGAATTTCGTCTTAAGCATAGCCATGAGCATATTTGCGTAATTTGGTTGAATTTTGGTTCCCATTGACGTTCCACTTATTTGCACGCAGTGCTGGCCATTAAACTGTGGATAGATTCTGCCACCGAAGCAGAATCCATCGACTGCGACACCTGAGCCAAAGCCGCTCTACTCCCTGCGGAGCTACAAGGACGTCGTCGAAAATTCATCCAAGAACTGACTATCAGCTGAAGACCAAGGTGAACTGATTGAATTTCTGTATCGAAAAAGTTTTTAACATTAGGAAAAGTTGTAGAAAAAAGAGCTACATACGAACATCATGTGAAAAACTTAGACCTGTATAGCCATGCAAATATTCCGAAAGGCATGATAATATATTTAAAGCCAGCAACATCGGACTTATCACTTCCTCTAAAAACACATTTGCAGGACATACTTTAGAAAGCGTCAAGATAACTAATGAATATTGTAATCCAACATTAAAAGTCTTGTCTAGACACTTTGACGCTCAAGGAAGCTCAGCTACTCAAAGACGTTCTTCTGACCGATCAGAAACTGCACTTTTAGAGCCATTTCTAAACAAGAAACAGCGTTCACTCCTAACTCAGAGAGAGAGAGAGGAAGTTCCTTCGGTATAGGGTTCCTCTGCTGCTCCAATCGTCAGATTCAGAAATTTGTCAGTTCCTTTCAACCGGTAGTCCAACCTCTGCATCAGATATAAGAATCAGTTCACCTTATTCAGGCTCATGCCAATCAACCTTAAATCTCACCAAATCTACACCAAATAATGTTGTAAATCTTTCTTCGGTAAATTTGTCACACGATGAGTGCATGGTGCTGTCTAAGGGCCTCAACTTTTGCCCCACCAGCGGTATAATTAATGATCTTCGACTTTACAAAGATCTGAATAATTTCTCCCGAAACAGACTGAGAGAATACTACAACGCTCGCTTCCAAAAATTAGATTCTGGTCCAAAACGTCGATCTATTACTCATTGGACACCACCTCCGCAGCGCGATTAGTGTCTAGATTTAAACATAGAGACAGTGCAAGAGGATATCATTTTCGAATTTCAAAACCGACGCACTAACCGCCCGAACCTCACAATGCTTGAACGCAATGCGTTGCAGGCTCTCAGCAGCCGATCTGACATCGTAATAAAACCAGCGGACAAAGGTGGCGCCATCGTAGTTATGAATGAAAAAGATTAGTATGATGAGGCCCAAAGGCAATTAAGTGATTCCTCATTTTACAAGGCTCTCCATACTGATCCCACGCCAGAGTATAATAGGAAAGTTTCAGAATCTATTTAAGGTTTGGAAAAAAAAAGAAGAAAATTGAGGACAAGATCCCAATAGCTCTAATTCCGTTACATTAAGCTCCAGGACGTTTTTATCTTCTTCCAAAGATTCATAAAGAGAACAATCCGGGAAGACAAATTGTCTCTGGAATTGGAACCGTTACTGAAAACATCTCGAGTTATGTTGACAGCCTCATCAGGGATATCCGTCCCTTATATCCTTCCTATGTTAAGGAGACCACCCATATTTTAGTGCAATTCTCGACTTATTCATTCCAGATGATTCCCTACTAGTGACCCTGGATGTCTCTTCACTGTACACCAATATACCGCATGCTGATGGCATCAAGACAGTCGTCTATGCTTATGAGCGCTTAGAATCTAAACAGCCGGTTGACGGCAGCACACTTGCAGAGATGTTAAAACTTATACTTGAGTTAAATACCTTCTTGTTTAATGGCAAGCACTACGTGAAAATAAGTGGAACGTCAATGGGAACCAAAATTGGACCAATATACGCTAATATTTTCATGGCTATGCTTAAGACGAAATTCCTCGACAGTTCTCCTTTTAAACCAATATTTTACAGAAGATTCCTCGATGACATATTCATGGTCTGGACACATGGTAAGGAAAAACTCACTAAGTTTATTTCGGACTTCAACAGCGCTCACCCTAACATGTCGTTTTCCTCGTCGCATTCAGCCTCCACAATGAATTGTCTTGACGTCCAGGTGACCATCACGAAGAACAAACTTCAGACAACAGTCTACAGAAAACCCACAGACCGACACCAGCACCTACACTACCAGAGCAGTCACACTCCTCATTGTAAAACATCCATCGCTTACAGTCAGTCCCTACGTTTACGTAGGATTTGCTCTAAAGAAGGCGACCTTAAATCAAACTGCGAGCAACTTCATGTGGACCTAGCACGAAAGAGGCACCCATTGTCAGTCATCGAAGATTCAGTCAAGAAAGCTTCAAAGCATGACCGGCGCGAACTCATAAATGGCACAAAGCAGCCACGCCCGGACTATCAAGCCAATCTCGTCCTTACCCATTCGGCTTCAATGCCCAATGATAGCACAATTCTTAAGAAACACCACAACATCCTTCAACAGAGTGAAAAGATGAAAGAAGTTATCCCTGCTCCCCCACGTGTTGTGTATAGGCGCGCAAGGAACGTCCTTGATATGATAACATCGTCTACAATCGGCAATCGTAGCTTCAGAGGATCCGCGCCATGCAATAAACCTAGGTGCAAACTCTGTCCGATGATGACAACAACCAGTGCTAAAAGCGCAGTGTCATCCTTCTCATTTCAGATAAAAGGTAACTTTTAATGCGACAGCGCTGTTTTCGACCTCCTGTAATGTGGCACCTGTAAAGCTCAGTACGCAGGGCAAACATTTACACCGTTCAGAATTCGCATCAACAACCACAGATCGCATATGCGGACAGAGCCAAATCTCCCACTTTCAAAACACATCAACAACCTTGGGCACCCATTCGATTACTTTACAGCTATTGTACTCCAATCGGGGTTCAAAACAAAATACGACCGCGGGAGCTGTGAATCCTGCCTGATTCAAAAATTTAACACACTCTCGAGCGGCATTAACGAAACAGTAGGGCGGCTATCATGCTTACACACTCAATATAGTTAACAAATAATTATCCCAGGCTCATAGAACAGGCGGCAGCACACACACATATATATATATATATATATATTGTAAGGAAGACTGCACGGGAGACGTTTACTCTCATCCGCTGACAGAGATGTGCTCCCAGCAAAAAGCGCCAAGCGAAGACGATGCAAATTTACAGGTGAAAGAAATTAAAGTCGCAGTCAGAGAGGCGACGACGACGAAGGCGCATAAAGTGCTCACACTAACTGCCGGTGTGGTCAGAAGCGGCCTGCCTGGCCGAGATCAGTCTGATGCAGAGCTTCGAATGAAAGGCTTCATGCGGGGGACGTGGACAATTTCACTCGCGGTAACAACGGTCCGGGGGAGGATCAACAGGAGTGACGCGGTAGTTAACTGGTGAAGTTTGGTTGAGCACCAAGCAAGGACCGATGAAACGAGGCTGAAACTTGTCGCAAAGACCAGGCACGGCAGAGGGATGGAAAGCAAGACCCCGTTTCCAGGGATGAACGAGACAACGCAGTGCGTCGCGTCGTAGCGACTCTTGCGATCTTCCTGGTAGGCTTCAGTATTCAGGCGAGCAAGGTGGCGGCACCGGGCCACGCGGCAGAGGAACTCGTCGGGGAGAGACCGTGAGGATCTCGTTGGCGTCGAGAAGGGTAGTAGGAGAACGGCCGTAAACTAGGAAAAACGGGAAGTAACCAGTGGTTCGTTGCCACGCGGCATTTTAGACAAAAGTGACGAAAGGAAAGACTGTGCCCCAATTCTGGTGGTTAGGATCGACGTACAAAGCAATCCTATCTGAAAGGGTGCAATAGAACCGCTCAGTAATAATTTTGGCTTAGGGGTGGTAGATTCTGAACGTCATCTTGTGAAGTGTAGAAGACGCTTGGCAAACTTTGGCAACAACGGTCGAAAGGAACTTCCAGCCGCGGTCACTGAGAAGCACCTGAGGGGTGTCATGGCGCAGCACGAAGAATTGGAGAAAGAAGGAGGCAACCTCGGGCGTCGAGCCATCAGGCAAGGCTGCGGTCAGGGCGTAGTGTGTCAGATGGTTGACGGCCGTGGCTATCTATCGATTACCTCGTGTAGAGAGAGTAAGGGGGGCCATACAAATCAATGCCGACGACGGCGAGCGGCGTGGCGGGGCACGGTAGAGGCTGCAGATGTCCAGCGAGAGGTGAAGCCGGCGGTTATCGGCGCTGGCACAGCGGGGAAGATACGACGTACTTAGCGATGCTGGAGAAAAGGCCAGTCCAGAAGGAACGGTTCTTGACGAGGTCATATGTTTTGTGAAACCTAAGTGACCAGCAGTCGCGTCACCGTGGAAGGCCTCCAACATACGGGGGCGAATTGTACGTGGTACCACTGAAACCCAGCGGGTACCATAAGGGCATTAAACATAACTTCAGAGCACATAATTTTCGAGTTCTAACTGGTGACTCTGCCGACGCAACCGAGCGGTAGGAGGGTAGGAATGTCCCGTGATACGGTCGATTAGGGAGCGGCAATATATATCGTTGCGGTGGCCCGACGTAAGGTCATTTAAATCGGCAGATGCGACGCAGGGGAGGGCGGCGAGGTGCAAAAGAGCTTGTGACGATCAGGAGTCACTGTGGCAGGTGGAAAGCGGTTGTTGAAGACCGACACGAAGAGTCCAGAAGAGGGCAACGAGAAAGGGCATCGGCGTCTCGGTGCGTTCCATCTGACTTGCAGGTGACGTCAAAACTGTATTCTTCGAGACGAAGAACCCAGCGGACTAGGCGACCAGTCAAATTTTTGAGGCTAGACACCCAGCATAATGCGTGATGGTCCGTGACGGCCATGAGGTGGCGACCGCTAAGATAGGGGCGGAATTTATGAACTGCCCAAACGACGGTAATACATTCCTCCTTAGTGATAGTGTAGTTATGTTCCGCAGGTGTCAAAGTGGAGCTGGCGAACACAATAACTCTTTCGCGAAAAGCAGTATGACGCTGCAGAAAACAGCACCAAGGCCGTGGACGCTAGCATCAATGTGCAGAATGGTTGGAGCAGCATTGTCGAAGTGGCCAAGGACAGAGTCGGAGATGACAGCTTGCTTCAAGGCTTGAAAAGCACTTTCGCATTGCTCAGTCCAAACGAAAGCACTGTGAGCACTAAGGAGCTGATGCTGTGGCGCAGCAATGGTAGCAAAATGTCGTATAGAGCGGCGAAAATAAGAAGACAGATCGAAGAAATTACACAGTTCTTTGGTCTGCTGGAAACGGGCAAACTTCAGGACAGCGGCAACCTTGTCAGGGTCGAGTCGAATGCCGTCCCGGCTGACGAGGTGGCCCAGAATCGTGATTTCCTTCCTGGCGAAATGGCAGTTTTGCATTTTGAGTTATTATTATTTAATAATAATTTTGAGTTGAAGGCCAGCAGAAGCTACGAAAGTGAGCACTTCATCGAGGCGGCGTTAGTGTTCACGTAAAGTGATATATATATATATATATATATATATTCAAAGTTGAAAACGCTTCATTTATTTTGAGTCGACGTTTCGGACAGAGCCTGTCCTTTCTCAAGACTGAAGTTACAGGGGTCTTCTTCCTCTTCTTAAGGAGTTGGCACTGGCACACATGTACGACACATGAACAAAAGAAACAAACGGTGGCAAAGAATACTAGAAAATATACAGATAGAAAGGGAAAAAAGGGGGAACAAATAAAAAAGAAAAACGTGTTGTACCCCGCCGCCCACCCCGAAGCCGCGGGGAGCCGACCCCGGACGAGGGAAACAAAAAAAAAAAGGAAAACACGGAGCGGGAGGGGATAATGGCTACCCATCAAGGCAACAGAGCGGCGGCGTGTAAGGTGGACAGGAGCAGACGGTGGCGGGACCGCCCTACACACAAAAGTTAAAGACGCGTGCACTCGCGTGCCCCGTACACAAAGAGTAAACAAATAAACAGAATAAAATGCAGACAGGGTCGGAGCTTCCGTCATCTTGAACCACTCCGGCAGCCAGAGCCAAGGCCGAATCAGCGGCGCCGTGAGCTTAACTAAACACACGTGCACTGTGCATGAAAACACCCAGACACACAGCAGTAAAACATCCGAGCTCATGCCAGTGTCGTGTGGCGCCTAAATGACAATGGCGGGAGCATTTAAGCGAGTAAGGTGTACAGAAACAGACGGTGGCGGAATTGTCCAACATATATAAATTGGAGATGCTTGCACTCGCGTGACCTGGCCAGAAAAAGTAAACAAATAAACAAAATAAAATGCAGACAGGACAGGAGACTTCCGTCATCTGGAACCATTTCCGCAGCCCGAGTCAAGGTAGAATCAGGGCGCCGTGAGCTTAACTACACACACGTGCACTGTGCCTGAAAACACCCACAAAAGAAAAAAGTGGAAAAACATCCGAGTTCGGCCAAGTGTGGTGTGGGAGGTAAATGTGAATGGCGTGAGCAATTAGGCAAGGGTTCTTCAATTGCACCCCGTCGTCAAGGTAATCGAACTGGGAAGATAGGGGCAGGATGGGGTAGGGAATGAAGAAATTTGTGTGAGCTTGAAAAAGATGTCGCTGGCAAGAAACGACCGAGGTATGTCAAGCTGGCTCTCGTAATGTCAGCAACGGCCCTGCAAGGGGCGGATGGAGGACAATACACCTGGACTTTCATTAATGCCGTGAGGAATTGTTTCAAATTTGTAAATGAAGTACGACTCGCGTTGTTCTCTTTCCCGGGTGTTGTGGAACCCACCCTGTAGGACTGTTAACTTAATTGCATCAAATGGGTGGTTTCGCTCATTAATGTGTTTTGACAAGGGAAGGTTGGGTAGGGATAAGATATGCGCGCGGTGGTTATTAAAGCGAATTCGTAGAGGGTTGACGGTCTGTCCAATGTACTGCATACTGCACACACTGCATTCTAGGAGGTATATTACGTTGCAGGAATCACAATCAAAGTTGCCATTAATTTCCCATTTGAAGCCTGAAGCTGTGCTTACTGCACAGCTTGATGTTTGTATGTGTTTGCAGACCTGGCATCTACTTTTTCCACAGGGCCGGCACCCCAAAACCGGCTGGTTATTTGTTTTTGAGTGTACAAGAATATTTTTAATGTTTTTTGGTCGTCTGTAGATCACGTGAGGGGGAGCAGTGAAAATTTTGGTGAGGCGCTCGCTTTGTTCGAGGATGTTGAAATGTTTTCTGAGGATTTTGTTTACGTTAGGCGGGTTACTGGTGAAGGTAAGTACGAGATTGGCCCGGTGGTCTGTTTCGTCGTTGTAGCGACATCCCTCCAGTATTTGCTCTCGGTTGAGTTTAGATGCCTTTTCAATGGCATCGTCGACAATGGCGGGGGGGTATCGTTGCTTAATGAGGACTTCTCGCATGCGTTTGGAATTTTTTACGAAGTCCTCGTCTTGGGAACATATTCTTTTAAATCGATGTGCCTGAGAGTATGGGATGCTTGTTTTAGAGTGACGAGGATGGCAGCTTTGGAAGTGTAGGTATTGTTGGCGGTCCGTCGGTTTTCTATATACACCGGTGGTAAGTGAGCCTTTGTTTACCGAAATCTCAACATCTAGAAAGTTAATTTTGGTGTTGGAGTACGTGTAAGTGAAAGATATGTTGGGGTGGACGAGGTTGAAGTTTTCAATAAAACGTACGAGTTCTTGCTCTGTGTCAGTCCATATTAAAAAGATGTCATCCAAGTAGCGTTTGTATAGGGTGGGCTTAATGGGGCAATCTTTCAGAAATTTGGATTCAATACTATGCATGAAGATATTGGCGTAGGTTGGTGCCATCCTTGTACCCATGGCTGTGCCATTAATTTGCAAATAGTGTTCATTGTTAAATTCGAAGTTGTTATATTCGAGTACGATTTTTGCCAGTATTTCTAAAACACGTGGGGTAGGGGTTTCCTCCTTTCTGTTTTGTTCATACGCTTCGATCAGAGATTTAATGCCATCGGAATGAGGAATGTTTGTGTAGAGAGAGACTACATCTAGTGTTGCCAGGAAGGCTCCTTCCGGGAGTTTGAGACCTGCTATTGCGCGAAGGAAATGGTTTGTGTCGCGTATGTATGATGCGTGTGTTGTTGGAATATGTCTAATTAGTGTGTCAATGTAACTGGAAATTGGTTCTGTAATCGTGCCAATGCCAGATACTATAGGGCGGCCAGGATTATTCTTTTTGTGGATTTTCGGTAACATGTAGAATCGGCCCGGCGACGGGTGTGGTGCGGTGAGGGCTTTAGATAACCGTAGGGATATGTCCCCATTCTTCGCAAGTTGACCCAGGGTCTCCGCTACAAAATGTTGGTATTGCGCAGTTGGGTCTGCTTCAAGACGTTGATAGAAACTAATGTTAGAGAGTTGTCTCAAGCCTTCTTCAATGTATTTTTCGCTGTCCATGACAACTATACCACCTCCCTTATCCGCTGGTTTTATGATTATATCTGTCCTTCTGCTCAGAGCCTTCAATGCATCCCGTTCGTTTTTAGACAAGTTCTGCCTCCCTGGAGTTTGGCTCTTGTAGGCGTAAATAATGTCTTTCTGGACGGCGTTAATGTACATGTCCAAGTGTTTGTCCCTTCCTATACTAGGAGTCCAGTGGTGGTTAGTAACGACGAGTTCTCTGCTATCCGCGGTAACCCGCGCCCGATCGAAGAAGTATTCCCGGAGTCGCAACATTCGTGCAAAGTTGTCCAAATCTTTTAACACCGAGAATTCGCTGTATTTACCGGTGGTAGGGCAGAATGTAAGGCCTCGAGAAAGGACGGATATTTCCTCTGTCGTTAAGGCCCTGGTTGATAGATTAATAATATTGTGCTGGAAAGCAAAGTCGGCGCTTGGAACCGCAAGATTATTATTAGTAGGTGCTGTCATTTCAGATCGTTCTACGCGTGTTTCTTGAACTGTTGACGTTTGTGTCGTTCTACTGGATTTGTTGTTGGAGTTTATTATAATAGTGGGGTTAATATTTGTAGCTGCCTCCGTTCTTGATTCTTTTTCGCTTGTTATTGATTTTGACCACACGTGTTCTGGAACCCCGTCTCGAATAAATTTTTTGTGTTTGGTCTTGCGTACCTCAGTCGCTCTCTTTTCTTCAAAGAACATAAGCTCTGTGGCCTCCAGCGCGGTAAGGGTAATTTGTTGATGAGCACGACTCTCTTCCATTCTCAGAGCCACCAACGCCACCAGAAAGAGCCACCAGAAAGAATACATGCAAGCCGGAGACCAACGGTTCCCGACCATCGCGGAGACGCAGCGACAGGAAGAGGAGGGTAAAACAGGGGTCCTACAAGGGTGCCGCCCCAAAAAACCGCAAGAAAACTCAGGGCTCTTCTCCGAGATGGCCGGTGCAAGATCAACCGTGACCCAACGCAGGGCTCTACTGCCAACACCAACGCAGCCACCACATCTTCGCAAATTGGAGAGTAAAGTTGTTCCTGCTATCCCGAAGTCGCCCAGGGACACCACACGAGACAGTACCGCCGAGAGATCCACCTCAGCAACAAGCTTATCCGCTGGAACCCACCGACAACAACCACCATCTAAGGCCAACCATGTACATACCCCCACCACTCCCAGCACAACACCGAAATCCGGAGCGAGCGGCGCCAGTACTACAGCAAGCCCAGGCGGAGCATCAGGCCATTCTAGTGCAGCGCAGCGTCAACTGGCTTCCACGGTGGAGGGCCAGGTTGATACGATATCCAGCCGGAAAGAAGAGCTTCCCAGCACCCCTCTATCACGCTACGATCTTCGAAAGCGCTGCGGTTCGGCACAACGGGTTCGTCAACAGTGACATTCAGGCCGCGTGAGTACGCCGACTCTCTCTCACTCATCCTACCGACAGCCTTCCTCAAATAACTCTAAATTTTTAAAATTAAGAAAAATTGTGGATAAACGAATTAGGCATGAACTACATATTCATAGCCTAAAGGCCTATCTTGAATCAAAAATCGTACCAAAAGGTTTACAAGTGTCGCTAACACCATCAATGGGTGACCTGTGTGAAGAGGAGAAGGCTAATTGGAATCGTATACTACAATCTGCCTCTTTAAATTTGCTTGTAGTTACCATTGGCCACTTTGAGAAGGCGTTGGTGGCTCTGAGAATGGAAGAGAGTCGTGCTCATCAACAAATTACCCTTACCGCGCTGGAGGCCACAGAGCTTATGTTCTTTGAAGAAAAGAGAGCGACTGAGGTACGCAAGACCAAACACAAAAAATTTATTCGAGACGGGGTTCCAGAACACGTGTGGTCAAAATCAATAACAAGCGAAAAAGAATCAAGAACGGAGGCAGCTACAAATATTAACCCCACTATTATAATAAACTCCAACAACAAATCCAGTAGAACGACACAAACGTCAACAGTTCAAGAAACACGCGTAGAACGATCTGAAATGACAGCACCTACTAATAATAATCTTGCGGTTCCAAGCGCCGACTTTGCTTTCCAGCACAATATTATTAATCTATCAACCAGGGCCTTAACGACAGAGGAAATATCCGTCCTTTCTCGAGGCCTTACATTCTGCCCTACCACCGGTAAATACAGCGAATTCTCGGTGTTAAAAGATTTGGACAACTTTGCACGAATGTTGCGACTCCGGGAATACTTCTTCGATCGGGCGCGGGTTACCGCGGATAGCAGAGAACTCGTCGTTACTAACCACCACTGGACTCCTAGTATAGGAAGGGACAAACACTTGGACATGTACATTAACGCCGTCCAGAAAGACATTATTTACGCCTACAAGAGCCAAACTCCAGGGAGGCAGAACTTGTCTAAAAACGAACGGGATGCATTGAAGGCTCTGAGCAGAAGGACAGATATAATCATAAAACCAGCGGATAAGGGAGGTGGTATAGTTGTCATGGACAGCGAAAAATACATTGAAGAAGGCTTGAGACAACTCTCTAACATTAGTTTCTATCAACGTCTTGAAGCAGACCCAACTGCGCAATACCAACATTTTGTAGCGGAGACCCTGGGTCAACTTGCGAAGAATGGGGACATATCCCTACGGTTATCTAAAGCCCTCACCGCACCACACCCGTCGCCGGGCCGATTCTACATGTTACCGAAAATCCACAAAAAGAATAATCCTGGCCGCCCTATAGTATCTGGCATTGGCACGATTACAGAACCAATTTCCAGTTACATTGACACACTAATTAGACATATTCCAACAACACACGCATCATACATACGCGACACAAACCATTTCCTTCGCGCAATAGCAGGTCTCAAACTCCCGGAAGGAGCCTTCCTGGCAACACTAGATGTAGTCTCTCTCTACACAAACATTCCTCATTCCGATGGCATTAAATCTCTGATCGAAGCGTATGAACAAAACAGAAAGGAGGAAACCCCTACCCCACGTGTTTTAGAAATACTGGCAAAAATCGTACTCGAATATAACAACTTCGAATTTAACAATGAACACTATTTGCAAATTAATGGCACAGCCATGGGTACAAGGATGGCACCAACCTACGCCAATATCTTCATGCATAGTATTGAATCCAAATTTCTGAAAGATTGCCCCATTAAGCCCACCCTATACAAACGCTACTTGGATGACATCTTTTTAATATGGACTGACACAGAGCAAGAACTCGTACGTTTTATTGAAAACTTCAACCTCGTCCACCCCAACATATCTTTCACTTACACGTACTCCAACACCAAAATTAACTTTCTAGATGTTGAGATTTCGGTAAACAAAGGCTCACTTACCACCGGTGTATATAGAAAACCGACGGACCGCCAACAATACCTACACTTCCAAAGCTGCCATCCTCGTCACTCTAAAACAAGCATCCCATACTCTCAGGCACATCGATTTAAAAGAATATGTTCCCAAGACGAGGACTTCGTAAAAAATTCCAAACGCATGCGAGAAGTCCTCATTAAGCAACGATACCCCCCCGCCATTGTCGACGATGCCATTGAAAAGGCATCTAAACTCAACCGAGAGCAAATACTGGAGGGATGTCGCTACAACGACGAAACAGACCACCGGGCCAATCTCGTACTTACCTTCACCAGTAACCCGCCTAACGTAAACAAAATCCTCAGAAAACATTTCAACATCCTCGAACAAAGCGAGCGCCTCACCAAAATTTTCACTGCTCCCCCTCACGTGATCTACAGACGACCAAAAAACATTAAAAATATTCTTGTACACTCAAAAACAAATAACCAGCCGGTTTTGGGGTGCCGGCCCTGTGGAAAAAGTAGATGCCAGGTCTGCAAACACATACAAACATCAAGCTGTGCAGTAAGCACAGCTTCAGGCTTCAAATGGGAAATTAATGGCAACTTTGATTGTGATTCCTGCAACGTAATATACCTCCTAGAATGCAGTGTGTGCAGTATGCAGTACATTGGACAGACCGTCAACCCTCTACGAATTCGCTTTAATAACCACCGCGCGCATATCTTATCCCTACCCAACCTTCCCTTGTCAAAACACATTAATGAGCGAAACCACCCATTTGATGCAATTAAGTTAACAGTCCTACAGGGTGGGTTCCACAACACCCGGGAAAGAGAACAACGCGAGTCGTACTTCATTTACAAATTTGAAACAATTCCTCACGGCATTAATGAAAGTCCAGGTGTATTGTCCTCCATCCGCCCCTTGCAGGGCCGTTGCTGACATTACGAGAGCCAGCTTGACATACCTCGGTCGTTTCTTGCCAGCGACATCTTTTTCAAGCTCACACAAATTTCTTCATTCCCTACCCCATCCTGCCCCTATCTTCCCAGTTCGATTACCTTGACGACGGGGTGCAATTGAAGAACCCTTGCCTAATTGCTCACGCCATTCACATTTACCTCCCACACCACACTTGGCCGAACTCGGATGTTTTTCCACTTTTTTCTTTTGTGGGTGTTTTCAGGCACAGTGCACGTGTGTGTAGTTAAGCTCACGGCGCCCTGATTCTACCTTGACTCGGGCTGCGGAAATGGTTCCAGATGACGGAAGTCTCCTGTCCTGTCTGCATTTTATTTTGTTTATTTGTTTACTTTTTCTGGCCAGGTCACGCGAGTGCAAGCATCTCCAATTTATATATGTTGGACAATTCCGCCACCGTCTGTTTCTGTACACCTTACTCGCTTAAATGCTCCCGCCATTGTCATTTAGGCGCCACACGACACTGGCATGAGCTCGGATGTTTTACTGCTGTGTGTCTGGGTGTTTTCATGCACAGTGCACGTGTGTTTAGTTAAGCTCACGGCGCCGCTGATTCGGCCTTGGCTCTGGCTGCCGGAGTGGTTCAAGATGACGGAAGCTCCGACCCTGTCTGCATTTTATTCTGTTTATTTGTTTACTCTTTG
Organism: Amblyomma americanum; assembly: GCF_052857255.1. Taxonomy (NCBI): domain Eukaryota; kingdom Metazoa; phylum Arthropoda; class Arachnida; order Ixodida; family Ixodidae; genus Amblyomma; species Amblyomma americanum. Next base: position 52,760,030 of record NC_135505.1, on the reverse strand, counting down.
TGTACGGGGCACGCGAGTGCACGCGTCTTTAACTTTTGTGTGTAGGGCGGTCCCGCCACCGTCTGCTCCTGTCCACCTTACACGCCGCCGCTCTGTTGCCTTGATGGGTAGCCATTATCCCCTCCCGCTCCGTGTTTTCCTTTCTTTTTTTTTTTTTTGTTTCCCTCGTCCGGGGTCGGCTCCCCGCGGCTTCGGGGTGGGCGGCGGGGTACAACACGTTTTTCTTTTTTATTTGTTCCCCCTTTTTTCCCTTTCTATCTGTATATTTTCTAGTATTCTTTGCCACCGTTTGTTTCTTTTGTTCATGTGTCGTACATGTGTGCCAGTGCCAACTCCTTAAGAAGAGGAAGAAGACCCCTGTAACTTCAGTCTTGAGAAAGGACAGGCTCTGTCCGAAACGTCGACTCAAAATAAATGAAGCGTTTTCAACTTTGAATTTTTGCCTCTAGCAACCAAATACGTTTATCTTTCTATACTATATATATATATATATATATATATATATATATATATATATCACCAGGGTTTCTTGTCGAAAAACCCCGACGGGAGGGCCTGCCGAAGGAAAGAAGCAAAGATAATCATACGACACGGTTGCAGGTTGCTGCTGCGGCGCGCAACAAGTGTCTCTTGTGCGCATCCCCAGCAAGCGTCCCAGGATACCTGATACGGGCCGCCCGCGCGGACCGGGCGGCGTCCTGCGGGAGTCTCGTAGAGAGAAGGGGGGAGGGAGTGAGGCCTCCCGTTGCGCCGAGAGCCGTGTTTAACGCTCCTTTCCCTTTTCTACCGCTGTTCAAATTCGTTGTCTTTTCTACTTCTTTACTATTTCCACCTCCCTGTTTTGATCTCTCCGTTTTTCTGAGTTTTATTCAGCCACTGCCCCAGTGAGAGCTGCTGCGCGGACCATTATACGGCCCTTGCCCTCACTCTCAAGTTTGCTTTGAGGGCGGAGTTTATACATTCTAGCCCGCTTTGTGTCCTTATATAGACGAGAGTGTTTCATTGTAAGCCTGCCCTGACGAAGGGAATACCATTCTTGAAACTGTTGGCACAATAAACCTTTAAAACGAACAGTCGCGTTTGTCGTAATACTGTACTTATACTTGTAAACTGGCGCATTGTAACCCCTACAGAATACTACATATATATATATATATATATATATATATATATATATATATATATATATATATATATATATATATATTCTTACATGACAGCAAGCCGAATAAGACGGAGAAGGGTGGTGATGGCATGATTTTAATGGCGCTGACAGTCTCGAACTAGCGCTCCCAATCGCACTACTGCCAGCTTCATTGTCAAGTCCGTCACAAGGCGAGGTGCCACCGAGCGATCGCCCCGATTGCGCGAACAAGAAGAATGACAGTGCAAATGAAACACAGGATACGACGATGAGCGTTCGAGAAGGAATGAGCACAGAAGAAGGACTTGCCGTCACGACAAAAGATATGAACAGATTATCAGCGGCGGAAGTCCATGTACACGAAGACTGAGGAGCCACTGGTGGCCGGAAGCCAACGCCGAGGCCTGTGCACGCACTCAGTGATAGGGGTTGGGGCGCTGTATTTTCATGAGCGGGTGGGCGGTCGTTGCGATCTCTGGTCCGTATTGGTAGCCTCGGATCAGTGGGGTCATAGGTGGTCATGTCTTTTGGGTTCTCATGAGTGGACAGTCAGTGGGAAGCCAGAATAGTGGCAGCGGACTTATATTCGCTTGGGCACAACCATGTCGTCTTGTTTTCTCGTCGGGGCTCGGGGCGGGGCGGATGAGAGCGGAGCCGTCGGACATAACGGGCAAGCATGGGGACGGCGGGATGTGCGAAGGCACGAGCACTCCACAGAACAGCTCGATGGACAGCAGGCTCCTAAGCTGCGAGACCGGGATGATGAAAGTACCCAGCACCTCGCATGACATTTTACGTGATGGCAAGCCGATGAAGACGGAATATGAAGGATGGTGATGGCATAAAATTAATGGCGCTGATGGCCTGGCGCAACCTCTCCCGCCCGCTTCGTCATCTTCTAGTTTGTCACATGTGAAGAAAAATACCAAGCTGGCAGTGGCGTGGGACGGATCGATCGTGATAGGCCGGAGGGCGTTAAATCATCCCTTGCCCACAGTTTATCTCGCCTCATTCTTCGGCTGGCCACCACGTAACATTTCTTGGAGCTTTCGGGGTACCACCTAAATCTCATGCTCCTGGTCGTGTTCCTCGGAGCCCTGTGTCTGCATCCTTCCTTCGGTTGCGGGCTGCTGGTCCAAGTCGATCGGTTTTTCCCCACGGTGCCAGAACCGATCCGACCTCGCAGTTGCTCCCCCTCCCCGTCGTCAGCTCCGACCACCCTGCACGACGAATCGGACCTGACGCCATGGCCGAACCGACCTACCGACTGCATCGACCCGAGACTGCGCTGACATGTGAATACAGTCTGTCTCTGCCCATAGCAGCGTTTTTGAACTATTACACATGCCTGACATCTCTCAACTTTTTTCTGAATCAGTAGTTTTTAAGCATATTTGGACAAGCGATTTTTGTACACCATATATTCCGGGTAAAGGTCTGCAAACTCGTGATCGTTTTCTCGTGCCTAGATTGCGACCCGGTACGGCCAGCATCTGCGAAAACATTATGTCCCTTCTGTTCTCAACTAGTTACCTAAAGAAATAATCCTGCTAACTCTAAAAAAATAGTGAAAGCTTGTCTTGACAAACTACGTTCTTAGCTCCAGCATTCTGTTTTGATACTCTGATTTTACATTTTTCTGAGGCAGAAGGGGCAAGCAATATACAGCAACCTTTTGCAACAGTCAATGGCGTCAATGGGGCACGACACCGCTAGCAAGAACGGGTCACTAGAGCGGCAGGAAGCGGCACAGGGTGGATAACTAACCTGCAGTAGGTGAAGAAAGGGCGATTGCATGACGAGTTCCGATGCGGTGGCGTGCCCCAAATGGCCCCAGCAATACAGCGGCTTATGTAGGTGGCGGGTTCCGGTGTTCGTGCCCGGTTGCCAGATGACGGGCTGGTCCACCGCTGCAAGCAGCGGATGCAGGTCAGGGTGGTCGTTGTCTAAGAAGTCGTTGTCGGCAGGCAGCCAGGAGGACTCGGTAGCGTCATGCGTCGCGAAAAAGCCTCAGCTTTCGGCGCTGATACTTGAAGTGGCGGGAAGCCATATCAGGATAGCCTGCAGTAGGTGAAGAAAGGGCGATTGCATGACGAGTTCCGATGCGGTGGCGTGCCCCAAATGGCCCCAGCAATACAGCGGCTTATGTAGGTGGCGGGTTCCGGTGTTCGTGCCCGGTTGCCAGATGACGGACTGGTCCACCGCTGCAAGCAGCGGATGCAGGTCAGGGTGGTCGTTGTCGAAGAAGTCGTTGTCGGCATGCAGCCAGGAGGACTCGGTAGCGTCATGCGTCGCGAAAATCCTGAGCTTTCGGGGCTGAACCTTGAAGTGGCGGGAAGCCATATCAGGATAGCCTGCAGCAGATACCCTTCCAGGAACTCCCACGTTTTCGTCAGACACCACAAAGTCGTGTGCACCGTCGGCGTTTGCTTTTCTAAGCCTTCATGTGGGGACACGTCCAGGAGAGCCAATTCAGATTATCTCGCTGCCCATTCCCCAGAGGTTGCAGTTTTGTATGGTCTTGAGTAGTGGGAAATACGTTGTGCTATGCCCTTGCGCCATAAAAATCCATAATCATCACCAGTTCCTTGGCGTCAACAGCGACGACAGCCGGGACTCTGGGGTGGCCACGGGCGCACCACCACTTGCTTGAACCGCGTCTTTCGGTGCGAAGTCCTTCGTTTTCCTTCGTTTTCTTTGTATGCTTTCTCTCTGCTTGTGTGCATTTTTGCGTCCGCGCTTTTCGAATTCATTTAAGTTTTCTCACCCCCCTTTTTTGTTGTTTGTGTGCTCGGTGCATGAGTTGTGTGCCGTCTGCTTCCGGGCGCTGCCACTCAAGTCTTCTGAGGCTTTGGCAGGCCCACATTTGTATTAGAATAAGGAAATAAAAATTTTATTATTTTTATTTTTATTTTTATTTTTATTTATTATTATTATTATTATTATTATTATTATTATTATTATTATTATTATTATTATTATTATTATTATTATTATTATTATTATTATTATTATTATTATTATTATTATTATTATTATTATTATTATTATTATTATTATTATTATTATTATTATTATAGATTCCGAGGGTCTAGGTCGTAGGCTCATGGTGACCTGAGGTTTGGAAGCCACGTGGACCACGAGGCATTCGCTCATCTCTTTCATCCTAGCGGCCAACACTACACCCAACTTGCTAATTTTCTTGTACCGTCACCTCCAGCCCATCATCATTTCGTGCTCATCTTCATCAGTGTCTTTAATTCACGATCACGACGATCGCTCGCTGGCCCCGGGTAATGTGACAGAGAAGACCAAGCTGCCAATGGCGAGCGACGCAGCGCTTGGGCTATGCCGCCGGTCATTGAATCATCTCATGTCCATCGTTCATCGAGCATCATTTTTCGGCAGATCGCGATGTAACAATTTATATATAAACACTCGCCTGGGCAGGTTTTACCTGCCAGAAGCAGGTTTAAAACAAATATCCGCGAAGACAGTAGTTGGGGGCTCATGCAGTAAAAAACGCTTTTTCCGTCTCCTGATATCTCCGAATGCCTAGAAATACATTCCACTTTATTACATCTCCCGCCACATTTCTTAGTGCAATCAGCATTTTGGTTGCTCGCCTTGGGATCATTTGCGCCTCGGAGAGTTAGGAGCATCATATTTTAACGTGGTAGAGTTAAGGAGCTCGTGTCGCAGAAAAACCAGTGTGAACGTCGTTAGCGTTGCCGACGTTGTAGCACGAGATTCCCCAAATAGAAGTTTGGAGGAGAAACGGGGATTGAACTTAGGTCTTTCAAAAATGTGCGTTGAGCACACTTAAAACACGCTACGAAAGCTTGTCGGTTGGAACATAATACAAAGTGCATCTAGTGAATGCTTCGTGGTCTTTGACTTCGTGAATATTCTGAGCACAGCTGCGTGCATGTGCAATTCTGTGCATGCGAACTTTGAAACAGGACCCGAAAGCAATCGCGTTCTACTTCATAAATCCTTTCAACTGACTGCCATGAGCTGTGGCAGCGCAGTGCCATATATGTTGGAGAGATGAAAGTAAATGCGAATAGCTTGCGCTGAGGTAAGATAGTGGGCATTATGACTGTTTTCGGTTTTAGTTTGTGTTTATGGAGTTCTACGTTCCAAAGCCACTCGGGCTATGTGGGACGCCCCAGTGGAGGGTGACCTGGGGCTCTTCACAGAACACTGACATCGCAGAGTGGTTGTGGATTTGAATTTCGAAGACCTCCAGAGGAAACCATTCAAGAAGTCAAATGGTCAGAACGCGCAGCCCGGTGATAACACGACGGTTTCGCCCCTGCGGGCGGCAGCGTCAGTGCAACCCTTCGCAAACTCTGCGGGCTTCAAATGTGCATGCAGTGGTGACCGGAGCTGTGTGCGTCATATTTTGCGCGGATGCAAACCATTGCGATGTCATGGAACCCGTACCGCGAGAGCGCCTGTGATGTACGCGTCTGTGAGCTCTTGAGGTCAACGAATGCGACGCCAACGGAGAGGTAGCCCTTTATTACGGCCTCTCTTTCTGTCTTCTGTTTCACTCCAAACTTCCTGCCTTCCCTCATGGCATGCTTGAGGTGTCCACTGATATGTGAAACAGGTACTGCGCCTTTTTTCTCCAAACACACAATCGCAACAGAGAAGAAGAACGGCCCATTCAGGTAGCAGCGTCACTACACCCCGTTCTTGATCTCTTCGGGCAGTGAATGGGCTGTTTAGACAGCCCTCCTAGAGACTACAAGCGATTGTCTAAAGAGTAAGGCGTCGCGCCGAACGGGTGATGATGTGCTGTGGACAACCTGGCAGCGCTGGAACCGACTGGCGCGTACCACTTTTGAAGGCAAAGCTTAAGCTCCCTTCATTTCTTTTATTTTCTCAATATGAAGGATCCCTACAAAACTGTGTAGAATGCTTCGGCTACTTTAAGTGTCTTATCAATACTGCTAACGAGATTGCTCTTCTTGTCTCTTAACGCATACATCTGTGTCACGGATCTCCCCGGAGAACACTCGGACCGAAAGAATGGACTAGTCGACGGGTGTACCCACACAAACGCACATTTAATACACCCTACGTGCCGCACACACTAGAACACAAAACTAACAAAACTAACACAAAGCACTAAGACTATAAATACTCACGACCCGGGAACACTGCTACCAGCGTCTACTACTAGCGTTCTGCTGTTAGGAGTCGGCGTTCGTGCTCACGGTTGGCTCGGTGCGGCGGCGGCGTTATATGGATCCAGTAGCCGGCGTTGAGGCGGCGTTCGACGTGCTTGGGCTGGCGTCGCTGGCGGCGTCGCTGGCTGCGTCGTACAGGCTCCCGGTCCAAGCGCCCGTAGAGGTGATGCCGGTGTTGTTGGCGTTGGGGCCACCACCCGGTTGGGTGGAAAAAGCGCTGGAGACACCCATGGCCGTAGCAGGTGGTAGCGTCCTCCGTTGATTCCCTGGAAACGGCTCAGGCACGGCAGGAAGTCCACGATGCAAAGCCGTAGAACGCGAGCTCACCGAAGCAGTAGCCGACGTCACTCTCTTCCTGCCGATGCGTCCCTGACCCGCCGGAGCCTCCGCTTTCCTGCTGTTCCCCCCATGCCTCGCTCTCCCTCGCCCTTTTAGAGCCTTGGCGATAGTCCACATAAGCCTTGCCATCGTCTTCTCTTCTCCGCCAATCATTTCTTCTCACCTCGCTGAACGCTTCTTCTTCTTCTTCTTTATTTTTCGATTAATCCACGTAGTTTTCTTCACCCACTTTCCTTCATAATTTCATTTTGGCCTCCTTATTATCTGTGACAAGGGCCCCCTCTCTCAAGAGTTTTTCCATGAAAAACTGCTCACGTCATACTCATCTTCAAGCCATACAGCCAACCTACTATCTTCAGTGGCGATTCTGGACCCAACACACAACACACCGCAGATGTCAGCACACAACAAGAGCATGCCACTAGCATAGCACACCAAACCGCGTTTTCAGAACACTAACGCACCACTGCCGTTGTCCGTACAGAGTCCTTAATAAACATTTTGATGCCCGCAACGCACTCTCTTAAATAATCACATAACACCAACAAGAGCAGCAAATCAACAACTACACCAAAAAGATATATTCCAGAGATAGCGCCAACCGTTTAGTTGGCTCTATCTGTAGAGAAGTCTAATGTGCACCATATGACCTGCGTTTTGCTCCGCACATCCGCAAACGTGTCCCCATTGATTTGGGGTAGAGCTGTCATCGCCTGCCTTCATTCAAATTGTTCTTCATTAATACATCATCCCCTCCTGCATTTTTCTCCCTACTGCTCGTGGGAACCTCGACAACATGATCTGTCTTCTCGGCCACTACCGCACACACTACCTTATAGACGTACCGTACGGCACCCATGTTTTCGTAATTCTTCAACATATTTACATGTAAAACGTTCTTAGTGTCATCTATGTCCTTTTTCTTCCGCGTCACAAGGTACGGGCCCTTCCATTGAAGCAGAAGCTTATGATCCGTGGATAGCAGGATGAGAAACCTGTCGCCCGGATTCAGATTCCTGTGAATGGCTTTGTTTTCATAATATTCCTTATCGCGGTCACGCGCCTTTTCCAGTCCTTGATGTGCAAGCCTGCATGTTTCCTTCAACCTGTCCCGCAACTCAAGAACGTACGTGTATGTTGTCTTGAGATCTGATGCAATCACTTTATTAGGCCACAGCTCCTTGAGTATTGCAAGTGGACTTCTAACAGTTCCCGCATATAACATCTCGAAAGGCGAGAAACCAAGACTCGTTTGTGGAACTTCGCGGTAAGCGAAAAAAAAAACTGGGAGAAATCTATCCCAATCAGTAGGTCTCTCCTTGCACATAGGCTTTTCCGAAAAACAAGGGTTGCGGAAAAAAGCATGCCAGGCCAGGCGTGCGTTGCAATACAGGAGTGGTTTACGAGATACCGTTGTCTTGCGAGAAAGCGCATGTATGCCAAACAGGCAGATGCCTGAACGATCGACTCAGGGAACACCAACTAAATTTTCAGAACAGTGAGGACGTGCGCTTAGTTCAGCACTGCAGTTCTTGCAAGTTTTCGCCTCATTTGGAAGGTACTATGATCCTTGGCAGAGAAAAAGACGAGACCGCACGTGAGCTTTTGGAACCCTTAGATATCAAGAAAAGGGGCAGTGAATGCATTATTGATACGTGAATTCTGCTGTATAGTTCGGAACATGCACTTTTTTCTGCTACAAGATATGATGTACGATCATGATGTTGTGATGGCATGCATTCTTTCTTTCTCTTAACGCGCATGCGCGACGCAGCCTAGATATTCCACTTTGATAGCTTGGAACAAAATCAGTTGTGAGTGCAGCGTCTGTGCGCGTCTCTCGGTGTCTATTCTTCTCTTGTGTGTTTTTTTTTCGCTGGTACTGTGCCTAAGAAATTACAGTCGTTAGTTATGTCATCTAAAGAAGGTATCCAGGCGGTTGACTTAATTGCCATGGGCATAATATGCAAAAGCGGTTTTCGTCTCTACTGCCTTTGAGACCAATGTTGTTTGTGTCAGTGGTGCCAAATAATATTGCCTCAGAAGTTAATCTATCGCAGCTTTCCAAGTTGTACAGAGATTACCAGTGGCTGCTCCTGTCCTTGATGGTGTTACCACAAAGATGCTCAAGATTATATATGAGGATTCTCCCGACTCCTTATTGCACCTCATACACTACTCCATCAAACACGCTTGGGTACCTCCTGATTGGAAGCTGACCAAAGTGAATTCTTTACTGAAAAATCAGGGTGGAGGCTATGATTTGGATAATAGTAGGCCAATTTCTTTAACATCAAACGTGGTAAAATTAATAGAACGGAAGTTACTAATTCGGGCTTCAGCATTCTTGGGCAGCAAAAAAATACTCATCCAGTGTCAACTCAGATTCCGGCCACGGTGTTCGATATGGAATGCACATGCTGATCTTGAGAGCAGAATTCTCCTTGCTCGTCGTCAACGCCAGGTAGCGACTTTGGGTACGCTAGACGTCGCCGAAGCTTACGACAGTGTAGAACCCTCCATCCTCATACATAGGCTACAGTTTCTTTCATTTCGAGATTATATAGTTTCTTCGATAGCTGCATGTCTTTTAATAGGCAATTCTTTGGCGTTCATAAAGGTGTTCATTCAGAGAGGTAAAAACAAGCGAGAGGTGCACCGCAAGGAGCTGTTCTTTCTCCTGTGCTCTTTAATATTCTGTTGACCTCAATGCCTCTCCATCGACATGTACGCACTTACGTCTATGCGGACGAAATTGCGTGTTCTGCGGCTGCGCCGGATATACATTCCCTGGATGGCCTGTTGAACTCATATCTGAGTAGACTTGAGCACTGGCTGAGCAGCTTACAGCTTAAGGTAAATGTTAGCAAGTGCGCTATCCTTGTTTTCCCTGTACAAAATCCTCTAGTGGCCTCTCTCACTTGCCATTTACAACCAATAACACAGGGTAAATCACTAAAATACCTAGGCGTCATTTATGGCGAGAAACTCACCTGGCGACCCCACATTGACCATGCAGCGGTGAAGGGGGCTCATGCCGTGGGCATGTTGCGTAGACTGTGTAGTCACCGGTATGGCATGCGAAGAGGTACGCTATTAGTGATTTACAATATATATGTTAGGCCAATTTTGAAATTTGAATCTGTGTTGTTTTCGGGCTCGGCTACATACAAACTTCGTCCTCTCTTTTGGAGAGGGAGCACTTCGGATGGGCCTCGGGCTCCAAAATTTCTTGCTACCAATGTGCTGTACCTTGAAGCCCGCATTCTCCCTCTCTTATCTCGACTTAAATTTTTAACTGTTCAGACTTACCTAAGAATCTACGAATCTCACTTCCACCTTTCACAAACAATTCCTGTTGCCAGCCGACCTCCTTGTTTAGTGCCTTCTGGTCTCGTTTTCATACCCCACAGGTAGAGCTTCTGCAAAAATTATTTGAGCCTTTAGATGTGAAAATTTATGACATCCTTCCTGCGCTATTCAGAGGGTCTGCTGTCTACAATGTTTTCGACGATATTTGCCCCCAAAGGCAAAACTTTTGCCACCCTGTGTTCTAAATGGTCTACTAGACTACCATCTAAGGACCTTACCAACAAATATTGTTATAGCGGCCGTCGCATCGCAGTGCAATGAAAAGACAGGTGTGGGAATATTCTGTTCACATTTAGACTGGTCATTTTCACGACGGCTTCTAGATTTCACCCCTATTTTTCATGCAGAGTTTCTGGCAGTAGTGCTTGCCTTGCGCAAGCTACACCCCTCTATTACCGCAGTGGCAGTAGTTACCGATTCTTTATCTCTGTGTTCATCCCTCGCCGCACATGTTGACGGTCCCATTTTCAATACATTCTTGTCCCTGCTTCCTTCGCATATGAGTCTTGTTCATTTAGTATGGGTTTCCGGTCACAGCAGTGTGACAATTAACGAGATTTCTCATACGCTCGCAAAGGCTTCCCTAAGTGACCCGGTATTGCCTATCATCCCGGCTACAGCCTATATTAGAGCGTCTGGGTTTCGGCGACATGAGCTTTTAAGCACGCAAGACAGAACACTAGTAACATCGGTGGGTTATCAGCACCTCAGATAATCTTGGAACAGGCAAGTTTGTCGATCTCGGCACCTTGAAGTATCTCCGACGAAGCTGCGGTGTCGTATAACTCCCTAAATTGCTATTTACACAGGTCTCGTTTGGCGCTTTCTCCCCTTTGTGCATTTTGCCGTGAGCCTGAATCTATTGAGCATTTTTTGCTCTATTGTCGCCGATACACCTCTTTGAAAAGAAGGCTGCTGGAGGAGCCCTTGCGACCCCTTAGCCTTAGTTTAAGCAGCCCGCTCTTGCTATCATTTAGTGCCACCACATTCGGGTTCAGCCACAGATCTGTTTGTACCGCTGTGTAACCTTCATGCTAGAATCTCACCGACTGACATGCTAAGGGTTACAAAAATTTTTCTCTAAGAGCCCTTGCGACACCTTAGCCTAAGTTTAAGCAGCACGCTCTTGCTATCATTTAGTGCCACCACATTCGGGTTCAGCCACAGATCTGTTTGTACCGCTGTGTAACCTTCATGCTAGAATCTCACCGACTGACATGCTAAGGGTTACAAAAATTTCTTTTCTCTCAAATATTACATTTTGGCATAACAAATCTGTTCCATGTAGTTCCTCTATTATTATAATTACTAATTTTGAAGTCAGAGCTTTCAACCTTTTCTGTTCATGAGGAAAAATCCTCCGGCCTTGCTTTCCCGCGTGCTTTTCATTTTAATTACCGGAGTACAGGTGAATTCACCCAATTCTTGGCCGATCCCCCCGTGTGCGTATGTGGAAGCTTTTGATAGGCTAGCTAACAACAACACTTTATTTTTGACCCGCTGGCCAGCGATTCTGAAGAGGAGGCAGGCGTCAGGTCCGACGCAGTTCACGTTGTGCCAGAGGACGCGCAGCGTATAGGCAACGTCATCTGGGAAGCAGAGTAGTGTTATTTTGCTGCTCGTCTAAGAGAGTTTTGTTTGTTTTCGTCTCAGCTGCAGGGTCCGGTCTGTTTGCCATTATATGTCAGTCACTGCCAGTCAAACATTGCGAAGAACAAAAAAAGAACGAGGCCACTAACATGCACAACGCCGCATGTTGTACCTCGGTGTTTGCTCTTTCCGTAAACAATGCGTATATATTTTGTCGCGAGCACCCATTATGCCGTTTAAATGCCATTTCTCTCTGTTTGCACGTGTTTTTTCACGTGTATAGTGCCGTAGACTTTTCGTGATTGAGGGGTAGAATTTTGCCACTCCAGCAAGCCATTCGCACACCTCTATTAGTTTCTTTTTTGTTGATCGTGCTCTGTGTAACGCACGACCTTGCGCTTGTCGGTGCATACTTTGTGGCGAGCGTGCGCTAATTCGAGAACTCGCAAAAACGCGCGCCCGGTGCATACGCGAAAGGGTCTTTCCGAAATTGCCTTCAGCTGCGGGCACGACGGCTTGCAAGTTCAGTTTAGCTTGCTGGAATAGTAGTTGTAATAATAACAATAACGACATTTATCGTAGGTGTGAATGCGGCCGCTGTCGCGCCATGCGCACCGTGCTCGAGTGTGTGTGCTGCCGCGAAATGTCCGCAGTAGCTGCCCACATTCCCCATAGTGCGCAGTGCATCACAAGCAGCAACATGTTCGTGCAAAGGTGTATCAACATCTATGCACTACAACTTGCCTATCTGGCACTTCTCGAAGACAGACTGGACCTAATCAACGCACCAGTGATCCACAGGTAACTGGATCTTGCACGTTCGATCATAGATACTCGAGGCACTTCCAATTTTGTCATGCTCCACTCCTGTATCAGTTTCAATGATAACATTTGTGTCTTTTGCTTTAAACTTAAAATTTGTCTTGATCTTCAAACCAAGCTTCGCCTCCATATTTCTTGCAGCTATACTGCTTGAATGCAACCACCGTCGTAAAAAAAGTTCTCTAGTTTCAGCGCTGCAGTTTAAATTTTGGCAATCCTTGCGGCAAAGTTGAAAGCAGTGAAAATATATCTTCCTACATAATATCGCTACATACTTTATTATTCTGTCTCTACACCTAGCCTGGCACCTCATTTGCTGGCGCTTGCCACTGATATTGAACTACTAAAGGAAAAACTGATTCAGGGTTCTGTGACTAACAGTTTTTTTTGCGTTTTGCACATCACCATCATAACGCAGCGACTATTTTTTTGAGGTCGTTACAGGTACACGGCGTGCAGACAGTCCGTGCGCTGGATTTGGTGTCGCCTTGAGAGGAAGAATCGGAGAGTTCTGCCAAGCTGTGTCGTGGGAGCAATCAGAAATGCTTTCGCCGCATAGCGATACTGTGAGTTTCGCTACACAGAATAAATCAGTGTAATCTTTGGATAACATGGATATTGAGGAAATATTGACGTGATAATATTCAGCGCTTCTCAGAAGGCAAGGCATGCACCCTGACGCAGTATGTGGGCTTTATGCACTTAAGATTTTGCAAAAAGTGCATACATAATATATTGGGAATACATATTAAACTCTGCCCACAGAAGGCAACACAAGGCGTGCCGTCATTTATTTCACATCAAATGCAAAGCAGTAGAAAGAACGCCAGGTAAAACCAAACTGAAAGTGTACACCGGTCTGAATTATTACAAGTGATCTTTCGGATAAATGCGTACTTTGTATAGATACACATATACATACGTTCGGCTGGCCTAGCTACATATACAACATATGCATCAGATGCTGCCTCGAACAATACAACTGCTGAAATTCACACCACATAACTAGGTTTGTAATTGTGATGAAATATCACATTTCTCTGTAATCACAATGAATCAACGCACGCATTTGCATACGCGACAGTAAGATGGCAGTACATCTGTACCTGCATTTGCTTCCATGCATAAAGAGTGACCCCGGCTGAGCCAGTTTGTGCCAAGCATATGCAGGTACAATGAGAGACATCGTTATACAATAGATTTCCTCAGTTGTATGCACCACTTTTTGCAAATATCTGTGAAGTGCATAGAACCCACATACTCCATCAGGGCGCATGCCTTTCCTTCTGCAAAGCGCTGATTAGTGTCATGTCAGCATTTTCTCAATATCTACTGTTATCCAGACGAACCAGTTTCATAGAATCAAACCCTGGCCCAGTGTCCTTTTTTTTCCACATGCGCACATGCGGTAGAAAAACCCACCATCGTCAAAGCACAGAAAATATTTTTTACTTATTCTTTTTCAGCAAGATTGTTTCATTAGGAGCATTCACCAGACATGTTGATCAGCTGCACTATGATTAATGCCACTGCTGGTGCAATAGAAAAACACTCGGAGTGTGTTCCACAGAATGATCCCAAAACCAATTGCATCCATTCCGCAATTTCCTGTCCATCATCGGCTGAAGCAATTTCCTGCTCCGTGTTTGCTCTTTTTTAGCAGTGAAAGTGCAGGACATGGCATCACACCAACCAATGGCAAAGGACATGGAATCAAAAGATGCAACACATTTTCAAAATAATATATACTGACAAAGACATCAAAATGGAACCCAAAGAAAGTTACAAGTAGTGCTTAACTCTGACTACAATGCAATAATGACATTTTCTTTATCCTGTATAACCCAAATGCCTTCAGCATGTAAATTGAAAACCACTCACAAAAAGCAGGAAGCGCCTGAAGAGCTATATTTTGCAATCCTTGACATGACAAAAAATTCGCAGCACAAAGAGCTCTTAAGTGCTGCAGTGCAGGTGCTCAGAGCTCTACCGGCAAATAAAGTTTAGGGCTGGGAGTAATTGCTCATTGACAACCACCTGAGCGCAGCAATACAGAAACAAATTGCATTGGAATAACGGCGTTCCTAATTCTAATTAACCCACTTAGCCTTGCCCTGCCAACTGCTAGCCATCCCAGATAGCCCAGTTGGGAGGAAGCGGGCAGGAAAGTTAGAACCCTAAACATGAGATGGGGATAAATCAAGAAGGGGAGAGCAGAACAACGGTGTCCATGCAGCCATCAATTGAACAAAACACATGTGATCTGAAGTTTTGCTCACTCTTGTGTCGTTTAGATATCAGAAGAGGGCTTCGAGTTTTTTTCTCTGAAGCTGAATTGGACAAAGGACTATTGAAACACTCCAACAGTGACCTATTCATGTGCGAAGGGCGTGACCTTGAATGCTCTGGAAAGTATACAAGTTTGTCTTGCATACATTTGAAATGACAGGCACATATAGTGCAAAAATCTCAAGAAAAGCATTTTGCGTATCTCCAGCTCTAGCGTCGCTAACGACCACTATTATTTTTTACCGACTAATCTTTGTGAGTGACATTGATAAGCTTCTTTTCGCGCAAGATGCAAAGGTGCAACCTTCGCATGCCATGAGAGACAGTCTCCCTGAGGAAAACTATGATGCAACGTGAACTGCCCGGATGGCAAAACCCAGAACCTTCCTTCATTGCCTCCACGAGTACAGGCCAACTGGTATCCTAATGGTTATGCTGACATCGCAGGTGATTCCATAAGACTCCTTACTGAGTGGGATGAATGTCTGAACTGTGAAGCACTCAAGCTCAGTGGAGGTCCTCAGTGACTCCAGCGCACCTGTGTGGTAGATGTCTACTTCTACAGTGTAGAGTGATTTCATCGGGCACAAAGGCCTCCATCTGCGCAGAGACAGCTTGGCTGTGAAATGTGTACTAAAGAGGAATGTGAACTCGCCTTTTTGCCGCGAGAGCTCAATCTACGCTATCCGAGCATTCTTATAAATTTCGAATTACTGTTCTGTGTCGCCAATTTTACCAATTTAAATAGCTATGAAAGGTCCTGGCTCCCGTCTTTTTTTTTTAACTCAATGCTGAAGGTACGAGGAGTCAAGCAACGCGTGGAGTGCCTTTCAGCCAGTCCCGTGGCGGCTTGCCGCTCTGCTATCGATAGAGTGAGCGTAAATCAAAGTCCACGCGTAATTTCATTCCAGTGGGCTTAATTTGCGGCTAAGTTGTCTGCACCTGAAACTATTTATTCACAGAAAACTAAAAACATAATAATGCGAAACCGAAGCCGCCACAGGAATGGCTTGAAGGCACTCCACGTGTTGGTTGACTCCTGCTACCTTCAGCGTCCAGTTCAAAAAAAAGCGGAAGCCGGGACGTTCAGTCAGATTTCAATTTAGAAAATCGGCTCCACATGACAGTAATTCACAGTTCCTAAGAATGCTCAGAACATGTAGATGGAGTTCCCGCGTTAAAAATACGGGTTCAGAATCCTCTTTAGTGCACCTTTAAGCTGCCTTATGTTAGCCATTAAATGCACAAAAGCAGTGAGGATTGTGTGCCTGATTAGTTGGCCTCTAGTCTTCACTGTGGACGCACTAAAAGCCCTTAGTTTGTTAAACGGCTCTCATAGTACACCGGAGGTCAGGATTCAATTTTTGAACTGGGGCGTATTTTTCCTCAGCTGCAAAGTTTTCCTTTGCAGTTTTATGGCTGCGCTCTGCAGGATGTCAAAAACAATTACTAGTTAAGCAAAATCTCCTCCACCTTGGTACAGTTCCCTACAAACCACCTTAGGATGACTAAGAGTGCGGTACTACAAGTGTTTCACAAAGCGCAGGCAAATTAAGAACTTCAGAATCCATTGCTGTGTCATTGTTAGCTTGGCTTATGCCTTAAATGGTAGGGCGGTGCAGTTCGGAATATACTGGCGACAACACAGTCAATATACTGTTTACTTTGTTGTCTTTTACTGCTTTCTTACTTTAAACCAGCGCATTTACGTAATCCAATGCAGGATTGTGGTTTACAAAAATAAATTATAAGCTTGAGCAGACTTAACCAAAGCAGCGAAAGCATTGAAGAGAAAAGTGCCTGATTGTCTCACCACTTCAACACCACAGCACAATAATTGAGAGACATCCTCAAGCAGGTAGCATAAATAGGTGCCTGGCGCTATGCAACTTTAGCATGGCATTAAAAAACTGCATCACATGACCAGCAAATAACGCAGCAACACAAAAGTTAACAACCTGCACATACCAATGCCTTGTAAAATGTACTCCCAAAGCAAGGCAAAAGGCAGCATGCACATCTTGAAAGGAAAAACAAACAAATGTTACCCTGTTCAGCGGCACCACAACCTGCGTAGATTTCACACAAAGCAAACACGTGCAAGTAATGAAGACTTGATGGCCGAACGAGTTGCAGTGCGTGCATTTTTGGAGGACAAGGACAGACAGCAGAAAGGTGACACTTGTACTAATCGAATGTAGGTTATTTTGAAGAAGCAACAAATTACAGTGAAATTAAATAGGCAGAGGGAAGAACGAAATGAAAAAGGACTGGTAATAGTTGGCTGCAGTCACGAAACGACTAAGCAGTAACTGTTTGTGTGTACCAAGGAGCTTTCATTCTGAAAGGAACTTCCAAACCCTAGAAAGCCAGGGTGTAGTTTCACTAGGAGCCCCAGCTTCTCGCGGTCTGTGAAATACGTCAAATTTGAGCTTTATACGGGACTTCTGTGCAGGCAGCTTCATTTTCTTTGTGCAGGTGTTCCGCACATCAGTGAGCACAGCAGATCGATAGGAATGCTGTTAATTCAATCTGAACTCTCGTGAAAGCTGTACTCTGGTGAATAAAAACATGCACATTGCCAGATATCTGTTCAAGCAAGCTAGCACACTAGGGGTGGTAGGTGTGGTGGCAACCCATGCATAGTGTTTTATAGTAAGAGGTAAGTTATGGAAACAATAAGAGCTACAAAAAGTGTTAGTACTTTCAAATAACGCTAAGCATTCATTCTGTGGCTTTGTCTCGCGGCACTACCAGGCCTTCCAGCAATAAAAGTGAGCAGCAGGTAAGTGTTAAACTTTTGAAGGACTGTATCTCACTGCAGGCTCAATACAACAGGTGCACGATTATGCACTGGGACATCATCAGAGACATTCAATCAGTGGCCAGCACTGTGTGAGAAAAAAAGCCAATCTTCAAGCTATTAGAAAACCGCTCCCTACTGTTTTAGATAGCCGAGCGCAAATCGTCTAGGCTGGATAAAACAAAAATCATCTGCGAGCAGTTTAGGCCATTAGGACAATATGTAAGGTCCAACGCATAGCCCATTTTACTCAGTGCTGCATGGGTATTGTTTACAGAGTTCCTGCCATTTGTGCAAGAATATATAATTGCCAGGCATGAAGGGCACTGTGCCAATGGTAATGTTTGGAAGAACGGCAACATTTTATAAAGGTGTGTGAAACTCTCATTATATTGCCATAGTTGCTCTTGTGGCGCTACCAATTTGACTTTTATAATGCAAACTTTAAAACCCAGTCAAGCATTCTTTCCGCCGGATCTAGCTAAAGAAACCACATTTTCAATTCGGGAAGATTATTCAGCGCGTGTACGGACAGATCGAGCAAAACTGTACTCGTATAGCCTTGATAGCAACTAAACATTTAACACATGCTTCGATAAGTTGGTCATGGGAAAAAAGCAGTACACCTACAATGTCGAGTCAGTATCTGTCCATGAGTTGAAATCATAGCATTCACTGAATAGTTCAAAGCCTCCTCAATCTGCTTCGTATCAGCCGGTACAATACCGTGTCCGCGCAGCTGCGCACCACGAAATATCAGCTGTTCTCACAGACATCCGTAGCTACTTACCCAAAAAGGACTGCGTCGAAGCCATGCTCGAAGACAACCTCACTGATATTGCTATTTTTACAGAAACTTGGCTTACCCCTGATATCTCATCCGAAGAGCTGCTGAATAATGCGTCATTCACTATACATAGGCGTGACCGGGTGGAACGCAAAGGCGGTGGTGTCCTAGTTTTCGTTAATTGAGCCATGCCTTCATTTACTATTGATATTGAAAGTCATCATGAAATCCTCAGCGTGAACTTATCCCTTCCTGGAAGCTCTATCATACTCATCCCGTGCTATCGAGCACCTGATTGCGATCTTTCCTTCGTCAATGAACTGCACTCTGTACTTCTGGACTTAAACAGCCGCTTTCCCAGAGCAAATTTTATACTTTGTGGTTATTTCAATTACCCATACATTGTTTTGGATAATTTAACCGCCACTTCTCCTCAATCCAAAGAATTCAATGACCTTGCACTTTTGTTTAACCTCACCCAGACAGTTAACATGCTAACTAGGATCAGTAACAAGCTTGACCTGGTTTCTGTTATGAATGCAGAAATGATCCACTCAATATGTCCTAAAAACGGTCTCAGCGATCACAACCTAATTTTATTTAATGTAGCAGTGCCGAAGCCGCTTCGCTACCTTTCCGCTAGTTATCCTTGATTAAAAGAGGGAGAATTTCCCTCTTATAAATGCCGAACTGGACTTCTTCCCCACTTTCCAACAGCTTGCTTTTTCAAGAACTGCCAACCAAAATTCGCTATTATTCAAGCAGAAACTTTTGACTTTAATTGAAACCCTTGTCCCAGTCATTTCCATTCGTGGCAATGCAGGTATGCCATGGTTCAGGGGTACTCAATAGAGGCTTTCACGTAAGAAAAAACACCTTTTTCGCATCGCTAAGCAATTCAAATCAGCTGTCAGGTGGTCAAAATATTTCACGTGTCTCAAAGACTATGCACGCCTACTGAAGCAGTCCAAAAAGAAGTTCTTCCACGAGGATCTTCTGCACATAACAAACAAATATCAACAAAAGTTTTGGAATCTTCTTACCCGGTTAGTCATCATACGCACAACATATAACTTTCTAACTCGGATGGTTCAGATGTGCTGCCAGACGAACGATCCGATGTAATGAACTCGTACTTTTCTTCAGTTTTTACCTATGAGCCGAAAGATAATATTCCAAGCTTTCCTGTTATAAGTTTTTCACGGATGCCGCCCATTATAGCACTGCGGAATGTATAGAAAAGCTTATTGACAAGCTGAAATTATCAAGCAGCCCCGGTTCTGATAGCAATTCTGCCAAAAATACTTAAAGACACCAAAGCCCCAACCAGCCGTATATTGCAGGTAATCTTTGCCTAGTCGCTCGCTCAAAGCGCTCTTCTAACAGATTGGAAAGTTAGCAAAGTAGTTCCTCTATTTAAAAGTGGCAATCGGTCTTGTCCATCAAATTATCACCCAATATCTTTAACATGCACCGCCTGCAAACTAATGGAACACATCATTTATTCTCAAGTTGCCGTACACCTTGATAACAACGCATTCTTCTTCGCTAATCAGCACGGTTTCCGCTCTCGTCTGCATTGTGAGTCATAGCTTTTTGAATTCACCACTGATCTTCATTTAAACCTTGATTCATTTTTTCAAACTTATCTTATATTCTTAGTCTTTTCTAAGGATTTTGATCGTGTTCTTCACTTGCGACTAAATCTGTAAACTTTCCTCTCTCAGCCTGGACCCATTAATATTATCATAGATAAAATGCTTCCACACCGACCACTTTCAGTTCACCGTCATAGGAGGGCATACTTCACCCTCAACAAATTTTCTTTCTGGCGTTCCACAGGGCTCAGTCCTTGGCCCTCTTCTTTCTGTCACCTATATTAACTACCTCCCTTGTGGCATTTCATCATCAATATGTCTCTTCGCAGATGACTGTGTTCTCTACCGCCAAATTTCCTCTCAAACAGACTAGACCACGCTTTAGGATGACTTTTTTTAGTAGATTACTGGTGTAATAAGTGGCTGATGCAGCTTAATATCTCAAAATGCAAGTCTATGCAAGTTTCGCGCAAAGGATCTAACATCGCCCACGTGTACCCTTTAAACTCAGTCAATATTTCGTTACTACTAACGTATAGCTACCTCGGTATCCTGATTTCAAGTAATCTAAATTGGTTCGAGCATATCATTAAACTGGTCGCTGAGTGCTCCAGAACACTGGACTTTATTCGAAGAACATTGTCGCTGTCGCCCCTGGCCGTCCGTAAACAGGCATATGAAACCTTCCTACAATCCAAAGTCGAATACGCATGCGCATTGTGGTGTCCACATCAAACTTATCTTATCAACTCTTTAGAATTTGTGCAGAACCGCGCCGCTCGCTTTATATCTTCAATATACGACTACAAAATCAGTATGAGCAGTATGAAATTATCACTGGATCTCCGCTCATTGGTCTTTCGCCGCAAGATATCACGACTATGCCTCTTTCACAAGATATTGAAGTAACACGGATAATTGAGCTAGTTGATACATCATTTTAACACTTTCAAAAGCGCTGCGACAGGGGACACCAACAGAAAGAACGAAAACGAAGGACAAGCGCTACTATCAACTGAGGTTTATTCGAAAAAACACACAAGATTAAATAGCTCAATCAAGCCACCCAGCAGCGCATGCGCCTGCCCCCAAAATGACAAATCGAGTCACTATGTTGAGTTAAGATACCAAATTCCGCATTCATTGATTACAACTGCTGGTGTGCTGACGCACATGTCGGGGTTTTTGTGAATAGGAAATGCCTCAGATAATTCTCTTGTTAGCTGATTGGAATGCCTATACAGAATTTTTATACTATTGAACACAGGTAAACATGCATTCTTGGCCAACGGGTTAGAATTGTTAAGTTCGCAGTCTCTGTAATGCACGGCCAAATTAGAGAAAGGAGCCCCACTTAAAGACGAATTATGTTGGCGTAGCCTTGTGTTTATATATTTACCAGTTTGGCCTATATAACTCTAGCCGCATGTGAACGGTACTTCATATACCACTCCCTCGGCACAAGGTGCAAACAGCAACTCATGTTTTATATTGCACTGTATTTTATTTTCTTTTGTTTTTCTAATCTGTCTCTCCTATCGACCAAAACACAAAATTTTCCAAGTTTTTGGGGAGCTGACAACAGCACCCTTACGCCATATCTAGTGCCTACGTGTTTTAGACGGTGGGATAATCTGTGAATCTACGGAATTACTGCACATTTTTTATTCTCGTTACAGGAATACTCTGGTGAATCTGGTTTTCCACATGACATAAGCTTATTCACGACTTTATTGCAGGCTAGTGTAATCACGTCATTAGAGAAACCTGCTGACTTCAGCCTCTGGACATGCTGCTGCTTGAAACTTAATAGCGTGAACACACGACTCAGCAATTGCTGATCCTAAGCACGACACAGCTATGCCGCACTTTACCAGCTTTAAATTTACGTTTCCACTCGGGGAATTCAGCCCCGAGTGGAAACTAAGCAAAGGCTTCTCCGAACGCTGTGTAAAAGACCAACAAACGTGATCCAGTTTTAGTTCCGGTATGATATCCAAGAACTGTAGCTGATTGTTGTCCGGGGTTTCAAAGGTAAATTTTAAACCATAACTATTGCCGACAAAAGTTTTTAAGATTTCCTCTACTAGTCTCCTAAAGTAACCGCTTTTAACAAAAACCAAACAATCATCGACATACCGGAAGACGTGTTTTGCAGTGTCACCTAAATTAACCTTTATAGCTCTGTCAACATAGGAAAAAAAAATACTGCTTAGCACAGGGGCCACCTTTGATCCAATGCACACCCCACTTCTTTGAATGAACAGTTTTCCTTCGCAAGCAATAAAGGTGGATTTTAAATAAAAAGACAGAAGCTCCAAAAAAAGACCCCAAAGATACCCCATACTTATAAATGAATGCTTGTTCATTATCTTATATTATAGATCTATTAACACGCTGGAGGAGCTTGTCATGAGGTAATGAGTAAAATAGGTCCGGTACATCAACGCTAAACACACCGCCCAAGCCCGTGTTATTGTGCTTCAAATATTCCACAACAGCCAATGAATCAGAAACAAGAAATGGGTTTTCAATTGAAAGTGAACATAAGCTACTCTGCAAAAAGCTTGAAACAACATATTGCAAAGTGGCACGTTCAGTAACAATACATCGAAAAGGAATACCGGTTTCATGAGTTTTTGCTGAAAAAAATACTTACAAAAAATGTTTCTCCGCTTTTAAAACAGACTGACGCAGGCTTTCCAAATTCAGTTCACCCAACAACCGTAATGCTTCTCATTTTTGCTTCGAAGCACTGGTGTGCATAGGTTTAAAGTTTTTTGTAACGGCATGTCTCGCCTTTTCCTGAAAAAGCTTTTCCGGCAATGTAACAAAATGCCCTTCTTTATCCGAAACAACCACACGTAGTTTTTCTGTTGTAAGGAAGTTTACCAAAGGAGCAAAACACCAGTTACTATCCCACCCCCGCTCAGTCTCTTTCAAGGCATTCACACAATCCACAACGCACCTTTCTTGCTCTTCTTTTCGTGCTTGACGCGAGATCAACCTTCCCAGCGTCATCTTCTCTTCTTTTTTGAGGGATGGTTGGAAACAAAATTTCGGACCTAGTTCGAGGATCTTCTGAAACTTTTCAGGTACTTCCTGCCCAAGCAGCACAGGTCATCGGCCCAATATTGCAACAGGACGGTCCCATCCTGGTCCTTTGTAGGGCAACCTTTGCCAATACAGTTCCAATGTTGGGCCAATTACTTGTGCTGCTTGGGTGGTTGCCCAAGACCAAAAGCTTGCCTTCGGAATTCGTCGACGTCCCTTTTCCAGGTAGCCATGGGCGAGCGGAATACCACAAGTACACTGTGTGCTTTTTTGCCTGCTCGCACTATTCGCGGAAGCACCGCACACGTTGCCGTTCTCTGCCGCAAGCCACCCAGAGGCAATCCATCTAGAATCGATGCTGTCGCCACCACTCCGAAGACAATATCCGGCAAATCCTGCTACTGTGGCTTTTTTACGGAAGCACGTCACCGCACATCAGCTGTACTTCACCTGGCACAGTGAACGTCTGGCATGCCAGGATGCCATCCATGCTTTGAACGCAGAAACCGCTATAAGGGAGTCCTGAGCTGCCTGGTTGTCAAGAGGAGCCTGATTAGAACATAGAACAGGGCTCATTGTACTAGAAATAAACTGGAGTAACACGAATAATTGAGCTAGTTGGTACATCATTTTAACTTTTAAAAGCGCTGCGACAGGGGACACGAAAAGAAAGGAAGAAAACGAAGGACAAGCGCTAATATCGACTGAAGTTTATTGGAAGAAAAGCAAGTTTTAATAGCTCTCACAAGCCAGCCAGCAGCGCATGCGCCTGCCCCCAAAATGACAACACGAATCACTGTGTTGAGTCAAGATACCGAATTTCACATTCATTGATTACAACAGATGGTGTGCTGGCGCACATGTCGCGGTTTTTGTGACTATGAAATCCCTCAGATTATTCCCTTGTTAGTTGATTGGAATGCCTATACAGAATTTTTGTACTATTTAAACGAGGTACAAATTCATTTTTGTCCAACGGGTTCGAATTGTCAAGTTCGCAGTCTCTGTAATGCATGGCCAAGCTAGAAGAAGGAGCCCCCTTTAAAGACAAATTATGTTGGCGTAGCCTTGTGTGTCTTGGTGACCCCTTTCGCAGCGCTTTTCAAAGTGTTAAAATCACAAGATATTTTTTCATTTCACGCATCTGCGCCAATCTTTATTTCACCCACCAGCATGTTCATCTCGACGCTTATTCAATAGCTAAGTATACAGCGCCGGCATGGATCAACATCTGCTTTTACTAACTCATTTCTGCCAATTGCAATGCTGGATTGGAATGAATTTCCAGATTCTACTTTTATGGAGAGTGACTTTGTTAAGTTCAAAGACCGGTTACTGCCTGTCTCTGAACATTAAATTTGTCTATATTTCTTTTCTCGCCCTTAGTTTGATGCGCTTGGGCAACTCGTTTGTAAATCCGCTTCTCTACTCGATTGATTTTTCAGTAACTGTTTTAATTGTGTTCTCATTTGATGTTACTGATTTTATTCGTTGTCCTAATTGCCCTCATTGTATGTTTATATATATGTTTTAGTAGATTTGTTTTTCTTTTTTCAACCTCTTTGGCTTTGTTCTTGTAATGTCCTCCCTACGTCGCCCCCTTATGTAATACCCTGTGAAGGGTTCTTAAGAGATCAATAAATGTTGGTGAGGATGATGATCGCACTTGCAGAGCAGAAGCCTTTTAGAAGGTGAACAATACTTTTTGTTCCTGTTCTTGATCATTATACGTCCTTTACACTAACCCCCTCACGTGATACCCTTGAAAAAGAGCCTTTAGGGGCAAACCACTGACCAAATAAATAAAAAGTAAAATCTAAGTGTTTGCCGACCTTTTATAAAGAGATGGAACAAGATAGGCTTCCCTAACCGTTTGCAAACACTGCAGCCTAGAGTTCCACACCTGGTATTAGTTGTGCTTTTTTGTCTCAAATTGTTGTTCTTTTGGCCCATTACTTCTTTAATTATTTTTACTTGATATATTGCTTTTTCCAGAGCATCTTCGACTGAGAATACTTGTGTTGCCTCTCGTTTGTCTTTTGTCATCAACTTTCTGCACTGCAATAATATAAACAACTTTCACACAATAAGACACGTGCTCCATAGCACCAGTCGCCTGTGAGTCTTTGTGTAAAAAGTATCTTGGCTATCAGATGCGTAACACTTATTCAGCATGTCACAAAACAAAACACGTAACACAGGAAGCAGGCCATACTTGGAGGGCTGAGCTGCCTTACAAACGGTTAAATATGTACTCTTTACCCCACACCCTAGGATCTAAAAGAACCTGCTGATGCAACACTACAATGAACACACATACAGGATATTACTTTAGAAAGCATACACTTATGAAACTTTCAGAGGCTATGCTAAGCAAGGACATGAACACACCAAAAGGATGACAGAGTTTGGAAATTTCTATTGGACAGAAAAATTTGCACAAAGATAACAGGGCAAAATGTCATTCAGCCTGCAAAAGTGCAATCAACTTTACAACGAGAAAGAAAGCAAAAGAACGCTTTTATGTAGAGGGCAGCTATCATGCAGCTCAGAGAAGTTACGGTTTATTAATACTACTTCATCCTGACCCCAACACGTCCGATCTTCTGTTCGTACTACTCGAACCTACTTTATGACAAGTGCAAGCTAATTTCTGTGGCCCTCCTACTTTTTACTGCTACGATTTTTCTTTTTTCTTAGCTCTGCTACAGTTGTTTGATTGTTAGAAAATTTTTCTGAAGCTTCAGCTGCAAAAAGTATTTGTGCCGTGTTATCTTCGCTCTTGTGTCTGCTTGGGACCTGCATCCATCATGCTGTGCAAATATTCACACTTCATTCTTCAAGTGCTGAATCTAAAGGATCAAGTTACATACCTCACTGAGAAGTTTTACTGCCTCTTTAGAACCTAAAAAGCATAGCACAAGATTCTCCTGTCTTACACTCAATGAGTAAGTAGGGGTTCTGGTCAAGTTTAATCTATATATTCTGATGCGTCCAACAACGGTTCAAGCCAAATGCTAGGTCTTCTAACATTCCTTGCACTTCGCCGTTGTCTTCTTCACAGCTCTGATCCAGCTGGCTGGCTGCTCTGCTACACCAGAAGGTATTGCTTCCACAACAACTGCAGCCAAACCGGTTTATTCCAGCCGCTGCGAGCCCCTTCTTTTACGTCTTCACCTCACGGCGCTAACGCGCCACCACAAGCACTCCCCCTCAGGAGAGAGAGTCGTCGCATCAAAGTATTTCCGCTACGTAAAAGAGGGCAGGGAGATGTCTTGTTGAGAAAAAGTGGAAAGAGAAGAGTGCAGCCGATGAAGGAAGCACGGTTTTGGCGATGTGGGCAAGCTTTAGCTGGTTGAGTTACTGTGTCGTAACTGTTGACAAATGGCGCTTAAATTTTGTCGCCCCGCTGACGACGAGATGGGGCCCAGTATAGGGTGCAAGGGTGGCCAAACGGGCTACTTGGTAGCTCATATTTGGAAAAAACAGCGCACCTTAAGACACGGACTGAGGCAGATATAACGACACCAGCGCTGACATCAACTAGTTCTTTATTGCCGAGTTACAAAATATATACACGAAAGTGGGCGGGAATACATGGGAAGCAGCTGCTATGTTTGCACGCAACATAAGGATAACTGAGGTGAAAAGACACGAGGTGATAAAGTGCACCTAGGGAGTGTATAAAAGGTAAGGGCTGGTAGAGGATGGCACCGAAAGGCAGTAACAGAATGACAAATGACAATGCGATAACAACATGAAAAAATAAGAACAAATATAGTAAAGGACAAGAGGGCATTTTAGGCAGAATGAAGATAAAATGCATTAAAAGGCCCAAACCAGGCCGTTAAAAACAAATACAATTAAAATCGACTAAAAGAGCCAAAAAAGCATAAAACAGGAGGAAAATTCGATGCCAAAAGGGCCAGAACGACATCGAGGTTAAGAAAAGACTGCCTAATTACTCCAAGGAAACCTGGTTCAAATAATCTAATTCCCGTTTGGTTAGAGCTATCGATGGTGGGCTCACACAGCCTTATGGAGCATTCAAATTATGTCTACAACACTGCTAAGAGAAACCTGGGAGTCCACTGCTTTAAATGCCCCTCCCGTTCTTGT
This sequence comes from Amblyomma americanum, assembly GCF_052857255.1. Taxonomy (NCBI): domain Eukaryota; kingdom Metazoa; phylum Arthropoda; class Arachnida; order Ixodida; family Ixodidae; genus Amblyomma; species Amblyomma americanum. The sequence goes on along the minus strand of NC_135505.1, from coordinate 52,732,912 downwards.
GAGCACTTTTTTCATGAATGCACTGTTCTTGCGAAGAATGCACATCATCGAATGCACAGCATCGAATTTTCCCCCTGTTTTATGCTTTTTTTTGCTCTTTTAGTGGATTTAAATTGTCTTTGTTTTTAACGGCCTGGTTTGGGCCTTTTAATGCATCTTATCTTCATTCTGCTTGAAATGCCCTCCTGGCTTTTACTATATCTTTTCTTATTTTTTCATGTTTTTTTCGCATTGTCATTTGTCATTCTGTTACTGCCTTTCGGTGCCATCCTCTACCAGCCCTTACCTTTTATACACACCTAGTTGCACTTTATCACCTCGTGTCTTTTCTCCTCAGTTATCTTTCTGTTGCGTGCAAACATAGCAGCTGCTTCCCATGTATTCCCGCCCACTTTTCGTATATATATTGTGTCACTCTGCAATAAAGAACTAGTTGAAGTCCGCGCTGTGTCGTTATATCTGCCTCTGTCCGTGTCTAAAGGTGCGCTGTTTTTTCAAATACCAATATAGGGTGCCAGAAGCAGATGGCGAGCACAATCTGCCCATAACAAGACACAGGCGCTGTGACAAATCGCGGTGCACCAAGGTCAGCTTGCATTCGTGAGCACGCATCGGACGGGCGGAGATACGGGACAGGAGAGCGATTAGACGTTCAACATAAAGTATGCCCGGACAGGACCGACAACACTTTGGGCAGGCAGGCACACGAAATCAGTCGGTAGACGCAACGATGCGCCATAAACGAGATTAGACGGGGCACATCCGAGATCTCCCTTGATGGCCGTATTAAGATCTAAAAGGACAACTGTCAAGGAAGTGGCGGCCCAATGCACTGGAAGGTTGTAACCCATTAGCGATGCCTTCGGCTGATGGTGTAACCTCTTGACCGAACTGTTGGCTTGTCGGCGGTAAGCTGTAGTTTTGAGGAGGGTGATGCCGAGAAGCTGGGTAAACTAGCGTTAAGTGCGAACTCGAGATGGCGGCCTCAGTCGGTGGTGATCTCCTCAGGCACGCCGAAACGGGCAGTCCAAGTGTAAATGAGCGCGGAGGCAACCATTTCCATAGTGAAGTCCAGTATAATCTGCCTTCCTGTCTGTTGACGCCAAATGGCATACTGACTCAGAAGAGGTCCTTCCACAGCGCTGTACCAGTGCAACCTCATAATACAAGGACACGATGCGCAGGAATACGGTTATGGTTATTTCCAGTTAGTTCAATTGCAGGCCGAGGTCTGTCAAACATTGCAGGATTCGTTTGAGGTGAATCAGGCGGGATGCAAACTCTCTAGAAAAGACGACATCATCGAGGTAACAAACATATGCGATTTAAGTCTGCTGTGAATAGTATCCATCATTGCTTGTTTAGTCTAATTTCTCAACCCTCTCTTTCGCGCTAGTAGATTCACCATGACACCATACCCACTTGCCCAAGTTTCTACCCTTCTGTCGTTCCTCAGGAGTGGACGAGCCTAAATGGTGTCCTCTGGATGGTCTCCCGCTCAGCAACATTGTACGCAAAGACGATGTAAGGGAGGATGGTTAAGCTTCGACGTAAATGCTGTTCCCCTATCTATGATAAAAACTTCTGGGACACCGTGGCGCAAAGAGTCTCTTCAACAAAAATTTTGCAACTTCCGCCGAAGTACCACTCGGCAAGGCTCTTGCTTCGCCACGGCGTGAGGTCATGTAGTCGGTCGCCCTAATGATCCACTTGTTGCCGAATTTTTACGCTGGCAAAGTGTTAAGGAGATCTATTTAATCTCCTAAAAAGGCTTCTTCAGTAGTGGTATAGGTTTCAGTAGTCCAGCTTGCCTGATCAGTGGAATCTTTCGTCGTTGATACTCCAGCATGTTTGCACGTAGCGTGCGATGTCAGCAGACAGTCGTGGCCACTGGTGATTATCTTGAATGCATTGTAGGGTTCGGGTGAAGCCGAGGTGCCCACTTATTTGTTTATCGTGCGAAGCCTGCAGAATTTTTTCTTGTTAGTTGTTCAGAATGACAAGAATGTACGTGGCTTCGTTGGGGGCGACGTTCTTCAGGAGGATGCCATTTTACAGACTCGAGGAGGAAAAAGTAAGATTGAACGATGCTGAGGGTGAAGAAGGCTTGCCTTTCAAATACTGGGCCAGATGCTGTAGTTCAGTGTCCGAGTGTTGTCGCTCCACAAAATCATCGGGGCTTATCCGTCCCACAAAGGTCCCTCATTGTCCTTTCAGCACCTTGTCGGCAGGAGCTCAAGGTAGGCAGTTCACAGCGGTGTGCTTGGGTCCAGATCTGTAGTCGATGCTGATGACGAACTCCTGGAGGCGCAAGCTCCATCAAGCAACACGGTTGGAAGCGTCCTTCAAGCAGTAAAGCCAGCACAGTATGTCATGATCACTGACTATTTTGAATGGTTGCCTGTACAGGTAGGTGCTCAATTTCGACATAGCCCAGATTATAGAAAGGCACTCCTTCGCCGTCGTCGAATAGTTAGCCTCCTCCTTGTACAGGGAACGGCTGGTGTACGTGAGTAGTTTTTGTAGTCCATCGGTTTTCTGAATGAGGATGGCACCTATGCCCACACTGATTGCGCTGGTATGAATTTCAGTCTTGGCGTTCTCATCGAATCGAGCACCGGAGCCAACATCAAACGATGCTGCAGTTCCGCGAAGACTTCCGCTTGTGGCGCATTCAATTTAAATGGCACGTCTGCCTTTGTTAGTTGGGTCAGAGGGCCGGCGAGCATGCAAAGTTCTTGAAAATTCATCAGTAATCCGTACACAGTGTGAGGAATCTGCGCACAGATATCTTTTTGGCCCGCGCCGGACTCTGTGCCACCGCAGTTGTTTTCTGAAGGTCTGGGCTTTGTTCATCCTTGCTTATTATGTGGTCCAGAAACAGCAGTTACTCATAGGCAATGTGTGCACTTCGCTGCTTTCAAGGATAGTCCGGATAACTTGATTGCTTCTCGCACTGTCCAAAGCATCTCCAGTTGGTTATTGAAATTTGAAGCGAAAAAAAATGACGTCATCTAAGTAACCGAGACAAGTTAGCCACTTCACAATCGCCACTTCTTTGTACATTACTCGTTGGAATGTCGCTGGTGCAGAAGAGAGTCTTAATAACATCTCTTTGAACTCGGAGTGGCAATACGGTGTGATAAATGCGATCTTCTCTCTATTTCTTTCATTGACCTCGATTTGCTAGTAGCCATATTTATTGTCCATCCATGAGAACTACTTGGCGTTCTCGACCCGGTTGAGTGTGTCGTTGAAGAAGAGGAGGGGGTAGACATCCTTCTTTGTTAGGTTGTTCAAATGGCGGCAATCGACGCAGAACCAAAGTGTTCGTTCCTGGGCAGGGCTGGGTTGATGTCAAAGGTGGGAGAGTTTTCTTGGTTCGAGAGTCTTCTGCGGATCGGTCAGAGAGGGCGAAGGCGTCTCGAGCGTCGGATACTTATTCTAGGAAGGCAGTCGTCGTGCCTCTGTGGAGGTGTATTCGTCACTGACGCTTGTCAGCAGCACTTCAGCTCATTCATTTCGGAAATGTACGAAGCCTCGCGCAATGACCTGTCCTCAGCCTAAAACCAATTGCGTGTGGCCTTTGATGATGCACTTGATGTTCGCAGTAATCCTGGCAGTAATAGAGCACGTTCAAGGCGACATGATGTGACGGTGGTGCTTGAAGACAGGGCTTTCTCCGTCAAAAACCTGGACTTGAACTGAAGTTCGATGATTGCTAGATGCTTGGACAAGAAGTACATCTCTAAGATCAGGTCTCGAGAACATAGCTTCAGGAACATGAAGGTCGCAGGCTAAGTATGTGCGATGACAGTCACTCGTGTGGTGCACCGTCCTCACAGTGAAACTATCTGGCCGCCAGCAGTGCGGCTTTGTGGGCCATCCCAAGTGGTCACCACTTTCTTGAGCTGAGCTAAAATGCTCCAATGACGATCATAGGTCGGCACACTCACCCATGAGTGCACTCACACTCAACTCTGTAAGTGTGAGTGAGTGGTTGTGAGTGTGAGTGGACATGAGTGTGAGTGCCAGTGACTTAGTGGTTGTGAGTGTGAGTGCACGTGAGCTTGAGTGGACGTGGGTGTAAGATTGACTGGATGAGAATGCAGGTGGTCATGATCGTGAGTGTGAGCGAGTGGACGTGAGTGGTGAGTGGACGTGAGTGATCAGTTGGTGTGAGGGGTTATGAGTGAAAGTGATTGGCGGCTGGATGTTAGTTGCGAGTGGACGCGACGACAACAGTATCCGCTTAGCTGCTTTAATGTTGCTGACAGCTGAGGGAAGCAATCATTCATAGCCGGGGGTGCTCGAGGCAGCATAAAACATCAGGCCTTTGGTGTCTTTGAACGACTGAAGCAAAGGATTCCGCTGGCGCATGAAAGGGAGCCTTTAGTTGCTGTCCGCCTTACAAGTTCACCGTTGGCCTGCGCAAAGGCTCTTCGCGGGAGCAGTGAGCCGTTACATATTGTTTGATCTTTAATCGAACTTTTTAATTGCTGCTGCTAGAAAGGTAGATAGCTCGTCGTGCCTACTACATAACTCGAGCTCGAATACGCAGAGTTCCCATCCTTGCTGCTATAGTAGCGTAAAGTGGGATCTCGAGTACTGAAATGGACGCTTAGATTTTTTCTGTATCCGGGTGTGTGCATTGTAGAGCTCTCCAATGTTCGTTTCATAAACAGTTCTAAAGGTGCCGGCATGTTTTGACACTAGGCTGTGCTCGGAGAACAGGAAGGCTCGACTACTGATCCGGAGTTCCCGGGTTCGAACCTGACCGCAGCGGCTGCGTTTTTATGGAGGAAAAACGCTTAGGCGCCCGTGTGCTGTGCGATGTCAGTGCACGGTAAAGATCCCCAGGTGGTCGAAATTATTCCGGAGCCCTCCACTACGGCCCTTACTTAATCCTTTCTTCTTTCACTCTCTCTCTTATCCCTTCCCTCAAGGCGCGGTTCAGGTGTCCAAAGATATATGAGACAGATACTGCGCCATTTCCTTTCCCCAAAAAACCAATTATTATTATTATTATAACAGGAAGGGTATGAGGTTTAAATTCTCAACGGTCTCCTCAGAGTTCAACAACCTTTTTTATGAAAATACTCCCGTCAGCGTCATGTAGGCGGAACTAGCACGCCGGCGGCGATTTAGACTGCTGAGAGCTACCTTGGTAATCAACAACTGTATGGAAGCTTCCGCTGCGTAGGTGCCAGGCGTGGTTCTGATTTGTAGGGCCTAATCTTCGGTGGTGGGCGATTGAAAAGCTTGTAAAATTCAATTTTTTAGCTTTGTGTTTTCAATGCTGTTAGTGGAATAACTTCTGATTGCACACTGTGATTTCAACAATTCTACCTGCACTGATATCTGGACAACATGAGGAATCATTCGAACGTGATACTACGATTTCCTCCAAGAACCTTTATATAAGGCTTTTTCCAAGTAATGTCCCACCATTTCAAAAGGACGTGCACTGCAAAATGGCTCACACTTTAGCTGTATACGCACTCTTCCACGTAAGACGTTTCATCTACCAACGACGTGGCGGACTACGGGACAATAATAAGAATTAGGGTTAGCACCCCTAATCCCACTTAGATGCACATGTGGGCTCCCCACGCACTGGCCTCAGGCCATGAAGCCGCGATGGTTTCTAAATCCTTCTTCAGACACGTATTATGTGCAGCGCAGACAACGTAGTTCACGGCAGGCATGTCCAGAGATCTCCCACGCATTCCTGCTCTGGCTAGACAAAGTCAGCACTGTTCTGCTCTTAACTACGCACCAAAGTAAGCCCAGCAGGCAGTTGTAAAGGCATTGATAATAGTTATTACCTTTTGGAACCTTTTTATGCACTTCAAGTCTGCACTTGCCACCCATTCCAGCGATTTCTCTTTGGTGACGATCTCACTGAATCTTTTAAACAACATTCATTTCCCACGCCACGAAAAGTATCCATAGTCGCCACTTCTCTCCAACGTGTTCATGCCAACTAACGGGCACGTCATTGTCAACGCAAACCCAATATTAGTACTCGGACACCGTCCAAGAACACTGTCAAGCAAAACTATTAGTGCTACTTAGACACCGACGTTAGAAAAACGTGTAAGAATCTTTCCTGAAGCTAAACAGGCACTCATCATTTCAGCAGCAAGCACGGGAGCATACGTGCGTAACATTCGTTCTGGAAACGGAAGATGCGTGATACTAGTTTAGTTTATGGGGGTTTAATGTTCCAAAGCGACTCAGGCTATGAGGGACGCCGTAGTGAAGGGCTCCAGAAATTTCGACCACCTGGGGTTCCTTTATGTGCACACAGGCCTCTAGAATTTCGCCTCCATCGAAATTCGAACACCCCGGCCGGGATCGAACCCGCGTTTTTCGGGCCGGCAGCCGAGCGCCATAACCACTCAGCCACTGTGGCGGCAAGATGCGTGATACGTTGCCACTTCCTTAGAGCATACAAAGTGCTAAAATTGGCAAAATAGTCTGGCAGAGAGCGGCACTGTGCGGCAACCACATCGATGCGATCAAGGGTGTGCCAGGGAAGCTACGAGCGCAGTCAGCTGCGGCAGTAAATCTCTCATCCCCTCCCTTCTTAGCAAACAAAAAAAGAGAGAGTGAATGGCAGTGACTCGCGAGTATGAGCGGACGTGAGCGTGAGTGAGTGAGTGGTTGAGTGTGATTGGACAAAAGTGCAAATGTGAGTGAGTGGTTGTGTGTGTGAGTGATCGTGAGTGCGAGTGTGAGGGAGAGGTTTTGAGTGCAGGTGGTCATGAGTGTGAATGTGAGTGAGTGGATATAAGTGCGAGTGACCGTGAGTTTGATTGAGCCACCTCTCAGTTGCCGAGGTTTGATTAGCAGGGCACATTAAAAACACTGCCTAAAATGTAAAGACTGTTTCCCCCATTTGGACAGGACAAATATCTTGTTTATTCACCCAGACCACACCTGCAGGGAGTTAGTTGAAGCATTTATGATAAGGCAGGATTCTGAATCTTGTGTCGTTTCGCCTTTTATCAATGTGGTGGAAAAAGAGATTCACGCTCTTGGGGAATGTGTGGCGACAAGGTGATAGCTGAGTGCATGTCATGTGTTAAGATTGCTGTTGTGCTTTGTTAAAATGAGGTGATTAGCCTCGCACTGCGTGCACGTACGGTTTACGGACTATCGCGATTTTATGTTCTGGGTTTTTTGTGTTTTTTTGGTTACTGTTTTGGTGCCTATATATCTAACCTTTATAAAATAAAAGTTCAGTTGTTAGAAAAGCGCTCGTGTCGTCTCATGTTTCTTCCGCTTGTCCTGATGATTGAAATTATTCTGAACGTTTCTAGTGCACCATCTGCAATAGGCCACTTACAGCCTTGGGGAGCTGAGACCCAAATACTACACATTACTCTTCTGCTGTGCACTGTTAACATATGTTAAAAAGCCCCAAGCAGCGAACATTAATGCACAGTACACTGCACAGCACATCGGAGCCTACATGAAGCGCCATCACATCCAACATCCAGAATACATAGATGCTAGCATTGGAAGAAAAAAATATGTAATCACCAAGCCGCCTGTGCATAAAGTGTTGCTTGCAAACACAGCGCTTGCTCAAGCAGTGCGCATCTTCAGTGCCCACTGTTGCTCACCGGGGTGATCTGTACCGTCAACACCACCACAGCCATCTTAGCGCGATGCACATCTTGACATGTGGGCTCGCACAAGTTTTTTGCTCACTGGCTCAAAGAGACTGGAAAGAGGTGGTGGTGCAGATGGTAGCATGCTGGCCTGTGCACAGGCAAAGCTGCCACTCTCTATGAGCTCATCGATGATGCTGAGGAGCTGAGTGACGTATCCTGCATGAAAGGGATGGAAATAGAAAAGAACATGGGGAAAATCTGCAGCCATAGCCAATAATGCAACAAACTGCGAATTGGTCTTTTTCTGCAGGCTTTAATCTTCATGCACACATTTTCTGCTAACAAAATGTGTTGTACTTCTCAAAGTAAATACTGGGGAAAAAATTTCCATCAACTTACTTTGCATTTCATTCAAATACAATTTGGGAAGCAATTCATAGCTTGCTTCCGTGTGTTCAGCATTGCTAGTTCCATCAAAAAAAAATTGTTGGGTTTGCAACACTGAATTGCACAACTGCAGGCGCTACACTCTTTAGGCAACCTCTGCAAATGTTTCGAAAGGTACATGTTTAAGCAAAATTGGTCACTCAAAATCATATGCTCCATCTTCCTCTCAAACATGCTTACGAAGCTTGACACAGCAATCAAGATGGATGTCCCCAAAGGGTTCTGAAGAGTGGGTGTTACTCAGTACCTAACTGTTTTGGGACTGTTTGTTTCCTTAACACGAGTACAAATTTCGCCATTCATTTCCTTACCAAAGAAGTACACATAGTAAACATATGCCTAACAAATGGTATAAGTCATACCAATAATATTCTTTTCTACTTCTACTAGTATATGCACCATACGTTGCTGGCTCTTTGACAGGACAGACTACTGGTTTGCCCTTTCTTCTTGCCTTGGGATGTTTTTTTGCCACCGCAATGCACCAGTGGTAGTTCTGCCTTGGGCTCAGTTGGCATTTTCATTATAATTCAGTGCTGCCAGCGCTGACCTGCACAGACAATTGTATATTCACAGACGTTCTTATTTCTAACGTAGAACCAAAGTGATGTTATCACTAATGTAAGTGTTACCATGGGCTGTGAGTCTTAAGGTACCTAATTTACTAAGATGTATCGCGACCAGGAGTGTAGTAAGACGATCGACTTTGAGGGCACGATGAAAAAAAGCGCATGATTGTAATGCGCGAGTCAACGTTCAGGCACAAAATAGGAAAATAAAAGGATAAAATTAATAGGAATAGCACACAAACACAGCGCAAGGGTTCGCCTTCCAAGCATGTAAAGAAAGATACAGTACTAGGTAGTTCTAATAACAAGTGTAAGTTTACAATATCTGATTTTAAAGTGACTAATACAAAGAGGGGTTATGACCTGAATTTAAAAATAAACAGTGCATTAATTTCGTGTATATTTGCTATATATCAAACATTGCTTACCGATATCCCTCCTTTATATCGAACATGATAAAAGGAATTATGTGGCAAGCATAGACTACTAAGTTTAATATGTATACCTGCAGACAGCAATAACATGTGCCATGTGTGTATTAGTAACGTATTTTCTTTTTACTTGCATTCAAATAAACTCACTCGCACAGTCAGTATTGCTGCAAGGTAGGTCTATTTCTGCCATTCCACTTGAGCTACTCCTGCAAAGTTTATTTAAAAAGAGCGGAGGCCAATGATTCAACTCGCACACCACAGAGTAGCAACGCAACGGCTCCCCAACTTATGAACATTTATTGCATATGTTCTGCCACACATATTTACTGTAACTGAGTAATTGTTTTGTTATGAAAGTAAACGATCTACTGACAACAACCATTTGAGAAGTGGTTAGGGCTATCACGTACCGAGCAAGCAACCTATGGTATGAAAAGCTGTGGCTTTTCGGGGCAAACCTGTTGATCACGGAGTGAAATGACTCTCGAGTTGGTCTTGTAGTTTGGCGATATCTTGCTCAGGTCATCCAGGATCCGCTTTTTGTTCACAGCAACATAGAGCTTGTTATAGATGCCAGTGCCCGGTCACAACATGCAATAACAGATACCAGTGTATAAGGATCCATTACTTGAAATTGTTTAAAGAGGGCATTTACAAGTATCAACTTCAGCGCCAGTTGCGTATTGTATTAACCTAATCGCTATTGCCTTCATGTAAAATTACAAATTCTAGAGATATTATATATTGACGGATTACTTTATCGCTCTCAGACTCGCAATATGTTCTACTATCAACGAAAATTTGGAAACGTGTGTGCATATTAGCCCCCTATTTCTAAGAAATGTTAGGAATTCAAGCATGCCACACACTTTCACACTTGCAGATATGAAGCCTCATTCTTATATACAGCATAAAAATGCTTAAATAAAATTTGTCTTTATCATGCAAAGCTATTTCTGCACTCAAAACTCAGCTAAGGAGTCCCTTCATAAAACATTCCGCCGCAGAGTAGAAACAAGTGAGAGCACCAGACAGCAATTCCTAGGCGTGCCGAAGAACTTTGCAACATCTAGCTCTCTCTTAATCAGAAAACATTTTTTTCCATGAAACGAAAATACTCTGAAGTTCTGCCGAGCAAGAAATATAGAGAGCCTCACTGACCTAGTAAGAAAAGCACCACAGGCTTCGAGAAAAAAATTTGGAAGTGCGCGCGCACAAACGTAGACACCGTGTTTGAAAGCATTGAAAGGGTACCATAGCAGCCCATTTACAGTTTCCTGCAAAAGCAGGTGTTAATTCAGATACAAGACTTTGTTTCGGTGCAGTGCAAGTACCTGGATAAATCCACTTCCTAGGCAACAGGTCCCCATGCTGGCTGTCGGCATACTCCTCAGAGTGGCCTGTATGCTTATCTTGAGCATGGTTCAAGGTCTTCCAAATGGCCACAGTTAGGTAACCAGTGGAGCCAACATTTAGAGCAAAGTACATGTGGTTCACAATTGATTTAATCCACTCTTGGATGGCTGCGCATTCTTTTGTTTTGGAGGCTGCAAGCAACTTCTTGCACAGCCCTGCATATTGCCACGAATGAGAAAACATGAAAGTTTGCCTAAACAAGTGGAGACAGCTTGCTGTGGCTGTGAAGTGTAAACTACGACCACGTGCTGGCCAGCTTACACGCCTGTGTTTCTGGTTCGTGAGCGCGCTTGTGGAAGCCGGCACGTTGCGCTCGTACCTTCCACTGCATAGGCACAGAAGGTTGTGCAGATTATAGGCCAAATGAATACACCCTGGTTATCGTGAGCTGTTCATATCTCAGGATTACGCACATTTTCATATGAAACTTCAAAGCAAGGATGACGCAACAATATTTACCTTAATTTTACTTTTTAAACCATAACTTGATTTTTTCCTCAATTCAAAAATCTAAATAATGGCGGAACATAGTTTTGTTTTGGATCCCACTGGTGACGTAGTTGATTTCAGCCACAAAGTAATTGATGTATCACAGGACATTCCTACAAACAACACAAACACCCCCAAAAGCTGAAGACTGCAAACCGCTGTCATTGCTCAGTTCAATTTCTTTCCACCCATGTTTTAAGTTCATGCTCTCACAATAAGGGTTTCCAACATATCATGGTAACATCAGAAAAACAAAAAAACACTATGCACACTATTCTAGAATTTCAACTCTATCAGCTAACCAATCGTCGGGGTTTTATTACGAGCTTCTGTAGAAACCAGCCTTATTTTTGCCAAAAACCTGCGCAATGTGTTTGACCGAAATTCTGTATAATAAGCTATTCGATCGCATTTTTCATAGTTAATGCATTGGCATTATGCATTTGCAATATAAACAAGTTATCCTCCCTCTTGTGCTTTCCAGCCTTTTGTGCGGCTCTTACAGGTCTTACACTGCCTTACAAAGATTTTACATCAGTGATTCCACTTTTATTTCCCATTAACCAACATTAGAAATGAAAAAAGTTTCCTCTATGCTTCCCCTTGGTTTCAATCTCAGTTGTCTGGCTTTCTAGGTAAGTCATATTAAGCTCTTGGTTTCACTACCCTGGTTTACCCAACAGTTTAACCATGGCCTCAGTTCTGGCAGTTTTGATGCCATAAGGAGCATAAACAGGATCTTGTACAACTGGCTCCCTTATATTCGATAACATTCTGTGTGGCACTTGATGTATCACAGGACGTTCCTCACACAACACAAATACCCCCGAAAACAGAAAACTAGAAACTAATGTCATTTCTCAGTTTAAAGAGGGCCGTATGCAAAATATCGGGGTTGTGGTTTTGGATCCCACTTGTGAAGTGGTTGATATCTGCCATAAAGTTGGTGCAGTGACGTCAGCTGGTCCAGTGACGTGCAAACACATGGGAGTGACCCCATTCCAACGTATGTATGCGTCAGGTGGTACGCGCCTACTACTTCGTCTCGCGTGCGATACACAGACCGGCCTGCCTTTAGAACGCCCTTGGAGACTTCCTGGGCGGACCTCACAACAACGTTCAAAATAGAAGGCTTGATTACGTCCACTCTCGGTGAGACCACGCGGTATATATGTGCGCCTACGCCAGGATCTACTATTGGCGTGGAATTCGAAAGACCACGCACGGTCCGTCGGCGCGCCGAAAGGAAATACAGAACTAAATCAACGTACGATATCGTCCTTTGTCGCCGAGCTGAACGACAAATAAAGCGCCACCTCGCGAGATAAGGAAGACAACGTTGGAGGCAGTTCTATCCATCGCTGGACACTCGCAAGCCGCTGTCGCGTATTTGGCATGTAGCCAGGAGCTTGCGTTCGCCCCCAAATCAACGGTATCCTTTCCGTGCCATGTCCATTTACCAACGCCGTAATAATTTAGAGGTAGAAGAAGAATTCCGCAAAATGGTTGTGGGCACAACTCCGGTAGCATCAAACAGTTTGGAGGCTCTTGTGCCACCCATTCCACACGACCACTACGACACGGAATTCACGATGCCTGAACTAGAAGGCGCTCTTTCTTCGTGTAGGCGTACATCTACACCTGGTCCCCACAGGATTTCGTACGCGTCTCTCTCTCAACTTGGCATGGAAAGCTGAACTGCGCTGCTCAATTACTACAATGATAGATGGGCTTCCGGTATCGTTCCAAAACACTGGAAGATGAGCCGCCTGGTTGCTCTTTTGAAGCCTGGAAAGCCTCCTTATGAGCTTACCTCATACCGGCCAGTTGCACTAGCAAGCTGCGTAGGTGAGGTTACGAAGCGAATGGTGCGGGCGCGCCTCGAATGGTTTTTATAGCAGAATGCTCTATATCCGGACATGATAACCGGGTTCCGGTGGGGACGTTGTTCGATTGACAGCGTAATCGACCTCATATCGACAGTGGAACAAAAAACGTAGTCGCCGACTCGTCGCTGCTGTCTTCTTGGACATCAAAGGGGCCCACTATAATGTACTTCATGACGCCATCCTTGATGCCCTTCACGACATAGGCGTTGGCGGCCGAATGTACTCGTGTATTGTGAGCTACCTCAACGGCCGGTCCATTTAGATGTCGACGCCTGATGGAGAGACTACCCGTAATCAGGTTTGCCGTGGAGTTCCTCAGGGAGGAGTTCTCAGCACAACCCTATTTAACGTGGCATTGCTTGGACTGGTGAGACAACTTCACACTCACATTCACATCAGTGCCTATGCTGATGATATCTGCATCTGGGCTTCGGGTTCGACGCGTCCACGAATTCGAACGAGATTACAACGTGCCGTGTCATCTATTTCAAGGTACCTACGCTGTAAATTTTTGCACTTAGCAGCTGAAAAATGTGCTGTGGTCGCATTCACGCGCGTCTCTCTGCCGCTACCCGGTAACACTTCAAGGGGTTGCAATACCATATGTCTCCAACCACACATTTTAGGGCATTATTATTGACCGTGATCTGTCATGATCGAGGCGTATAAATATTGTCAGGTAGTGGTGACGGCAGTCGAAGCAGCGATGAAGACGGACGAAAGGGTCTTCTAAAAGAACTGTTTATTGGGCTGACTTGCACCCAAAATGGACGGAATCACTCGGCGGCGGCGAAGCGACAAGCGTGCTCGGCGGTCGTCGAACAGAATGCCCGCCGCTGTCGGCCGTGCTCAATTTAAAGCTGATAGCGAACATTCGAGATAAAGGGCGCAAAGTTACTAGAACATTCCGGAACAACGTAGAATCAGCTTTGCCTGGCTGCGATCAATCGAGATAAATCTAGTCGCGTCTTGCGTCGCAAACAAAGCGATAAGGTGGTGTCGCGGCAGATTTGAAAAACGAACAAACACTGCAAATATTGGCGGCATTACTCCCCTCTCAAAGAAGCATCGACCCGATGCATTAAAACAAATAATGCGACTAGTAAGGAAAAAAAACGGATCTTGCGAAAATAGAGCATGGAAATGCAGCGGCCTTTAGCGCGCATAATACGGCTTCAGACGGACTACATGGACAACTTCTGGTCGTACGCGGCGTCGCTGGGATGCAGTCATTGCGTCAGGGATGACTTCATAATCCAGTTCACCCAGCCGACGAAGAACCTTGTACGGGCCGAAATAGCGGCGCAAAAGCTTTTCACTCAATCCACGGCGGCGAATGGGCGTCCACACCCAGACTTGGTCTCCTGGCTTGTATTCCGCGTTGCGTCTTCGTAGGTTGTAGCGTCTGGCGTCGGACCGCTGCTGATCTTTGATCCGTAATCGGGCAAGCCTTCGAGCTTCTTCTGCGCGTTGAAGGTAGGCGGCAACGTCGACGTTTTCTTCTTCTTTAACGTTGGGCAGCATGGCGTCTAGCGTGGTCGTGGCATCCCTGCCATGGACGAGCCTAAAAGGCGTCATCTGGGTGGTCTCCTGCACTGCGGTGTTGTAGGCGAAGACGACATAAGGCAGGATGACATCCCAGGTTTTATGTTCGGCATCGACATACATAGCGAGCATATCGGCGATGGTTTTGTTCAGGCGCTCGGTCAGTCCGTTGGTCTGCGGATGGTATGCAGTTGTCCTCCGGTGGCTGGTTTGGCTGTAGCGCAGGATGGCTTGCGTGAGTTCCGCCGTAAATGCTGTTCCTCTGTCCGTGATGAGCACATCGGGGGCGCCGTGTCGAAGAAGAATGCACTCCAAGAAAAATTTGGCCACTTCTGCTGCTGTTCCGTTCGGTAGGGCTTTCGCCTCGGCGTAGCGGGTCAGGTAGTCGGTCGCTATGATGATCAACTTATTTCCAGATGTTGACGTTGGAAAAGGGCCAAGCAAGTCCATGCCAATCTGCTGAAAGGGTCTTGAGGGAGATTCAATGGGGTTCAGAAATCCTGCTGGTCGTGTGGGAGGAGTCTTTCGTCGCTGACAATCTCGGCATGTTTTCACATAGTGTGCGACATCGGCAGGCAGTCGGGGCCAGTAATACTTTTCTTGAATGCGGCGGAGGGTGCGAGTAAACCCGAGATGTCCAGCTGTCGGCTCGTCGTGTGAAGCCTGTAGAACTTCTTCGCGGAGACAAGTAGGTACAACAAGGAGGTAGGCTGTTTTGTTCGCTGTAAAGTTCTTCTTCACAAGGACCTCATTCTGCACACAGAAAGAAGACAGTCCTCGCTTGAATGAAGCGGGGGGTGAAGAAACCTTGCCTTCCAGGTACTCGATGAGGCCTTTTAGGTTGGGGTCCGAGCGTTGCTGCTGAGCAAAAGATCTTGCGCTGATGGGTCCCAGGAAGGCGTCCTCATCGTCGTCCAGCGGCGGTGCATCTACAGGGGCTCGTGAGAGGCAATCGGCGTCTGTGTGCTTGCGTCCGGACTTGTAAACGACGGTGACGTCAAACTCCTGGAGACGCAGACTCCATCGAGCGAGTCGGCCAGAGGGATCCTTCAAATTGGCAAGCCAGCAGAGCGCGTGGTGGTCGCTGACCACCTTGAACGGCCGTCCGTAGAGGTAGGGGCAGAATTTCGACGTAGCCCAGATGATGGCAAGGCACTCCTTCTCAGTGGTCGAATAGTTAGCCTCGGCCTTGGAAAGGGAACGGCTAGCGTATGCGATGACCTTCTCCAGCCCGTCACTTTTTTGAACGAGAACAGCGCCTAGTCCCACGCTGCTTGCGTCGGTATGAACTTCAGTATCGCCGTTTTCATCAAAATGCGCAAGGATCGGTGGGGACTGTAAACGACGCTGAAGTTCCTTGAAAGCTTCTGCTTGCGGCGCTTCCCATTTAAACGGCACGTCTGCCTTCGTCAGTTGGGTCAGGGGCTCGGCGATGCGCGAAAAGTTTTTCACAAATCGTCGGTAATATGCGCATAGTCCGAGAAATCTGCGCACTGCTTTCTTATCGGCCGGCGGTTGAAACTGTTCAATAGCAGCTGTTTTCTGCGGGTCTGGGCGTACTCCTTCCTTGCTAACGATGTGGCCTAGAAACAGCAGCTCTTCGTAGGCAAAGTGGCATTTCTCTGCTTTCAAGGTTAGGCCAGACGACTTGATTGCGTCTAGTACGGTTCGAAGTCTTTTGAGGTGCTCTTCAAAGTTCGAGGCGAAGACAACGATGTCATCTAAATATACCAGACAAATCTGCCACTTCAGGCCTGCCAGCACTGTATCCATTACTCGCTGTGTTACCTGGACAAGCTGCATAACAACCACCCGGCTTATAGATGTGTCTTGCATGAAATAAGTGCCATGCTTCGCACTATAGCTAGGCGAGTCAGACCGGCTGTCCCCAGCCAGCTATGCACCAGTGGGGCTCAAGTGGCTAAGTGATGCTGCCTTGTCTTGTTCCCAAAGCTAGAATACCAAGAACACAAGCAATTACGTACAGACACAAACATACACATCTATATGTACAGCTGAAATACAGAGACATACTTTGGTTCAGTAACTATACTCTTGACTTACCGCAACCAGTCAGAAAACTCTCTCCAATTATGAGCGAATGCGCGAGCACGTTGCTTGCCAGCATATGTATTAGGTGCCGTACAAATTTTACGTAATAAAAGGAGTTTGATCATCTAAGCAGGCTGTGTCCCTACTATACGCATACCACTACTCAAGCAAAAGCACTAACCCCAGAAGAACAAGAATGGTACAGCGGTGTAAGTAATACATTCATACCAGCAAGAAAATTCGCAGAATGTAAAATTGTCGCACAGACATAGTAAATTTTTAGCACACAGTGCATGAAAATATATTTAAAGAATATATAATGTCCACATTTACAGTAGCAGGAATCCAGGCATTTATATAATAAACATGCAAATCTTATGCACAGCTGGGAAAAAGATGTCCTTTTGTATCCGGTCGTATGTCCGCTTTGAAAAGCAGCAGGCGCCGGCATTCTCCAGGAGCCACAGGGACTGTGTTGGGCTGCATACTGTGAACAAAATGGCAGCGGTCAGATGCACGTTGCTATGTCCAATCCGCCTCTGTGTTAGCTGGTATACCACTTTGTGCTGATGCTGTGCATATTTGGATATGTTGTTGTCATTACAGCAAGAGAGCCGGTGACCTGCAAAAGCAAACAGGGCGAGATTGAACAATTATTGATGGTAGGAAGGTAAAAAACGCCACATTTAGCATAATATTGTGATCAACTAAAAAAAGAAGTGTAACCGCTCCAATGGATAAGTGAGACTCGGTTACATAACTTGAGCGAACATTGTGCTGGTTGTTGGCCCTTCCTGCAGAGATTGGTAAGTTGGAGCAAGCAGTCCTCGCAAACAATGAACTTCCGATGTGGTCACGGTTCAGAGAAAGACCTGCAGGCAGTTTAGTATTGTCATGTACGTAATGAAACAACATGCTCAATTTACAACAACCATAAACCCAAAAGAGCGACCACCACCAGGTGCTACTACAAAAATATTTGCCTGTTCAAATACGCCAGGTTCTACTGAAGCAAACTTGGCCATTAACGGAGATACCTATATACTGCTGAGCTTATGATCTGTGTAGCTAGGCCTTGCTTATTCATACCCTTACGCTTCTGAGGTGTCTAAACTTGGTTGGTAAGTGCTGGCATGAGGATTGTCTTCAAATGTTCCAGACAAATCTTCCCAGTTCTGCGACGAACACCTCGCAGCTGTGTCCTCTTGCAGCATTATATCGGCCACTGTGAAGTCGGTATGAGATTCTGCAATTTGGCGGAGAATTAAGAGCGACGTGCAGTTGCGGACACTGTGAAAGTAATCTGCCAGAAAGGCAGAATTGTACCGCAGATGAGCAGTGCGTGTGCCTAGTAGTGTGTCTAGTAGTAAAGAAACCAGCCTATTATGTGCATGTTTGTACGTTTACACCACAGAAGCTTATGATTTCTCTTTCTTAAGGCATAGTACAATTGTTTCCAATTGATGGGCATAACATTGAACTTTTATTGCTGAGGCCGCTTTCTGGTATTGATCACCTGAATAATTATCTCACTTACAGCTACTTTAAATGAAATTTACGTCTGGCTTGCCCACAGTAAACCATCTTTATGGTTCTCTCGGAGAAGAGTGTTGCTCAACAAAGAATTTACATGGATTATTGAGGGATTTCAAAGAAAACCTCATGCTAGTGTGCTTACTGGTTTGGCTTACGGGGTTTAACGTGGTTAAGCGACTCAGGCTAAAAGGGACGCCGTAGTGGAGAACTTCAGAAAATTCCGACCACCTGGGGTTGTTTGATGTGCACCGACATCGCACAGTACATGGGCCTCTAGACATTGAAATGCGACCTCTGAGGCCTAGATCGAACCTGTGTCTTTTAGTTCAGCAGCCGAGTAAGGACTATATCATTATTACTCTTTTCAAGAACACAAAGAATGTTGCGTTAGAAAATCGCGTGCAATGGCACAATAATGTAAAATTAATGCTGCTGTTAGAGAGATTAAAAGTGCAAACTGCTCACAAAACCACAAGGCATGCATTTCAATATGTCCGTTTATTATTTTTCAAAAAGGAGACAGCTACGCCTTTGCACACATACCAGTTTCCTGTGTTGCATGCCCTGTTTGCACACCCACACTTCTCGTTTTAGGCATGAATGCCACCTGCGTAGATTTCCATGCCACTGGGGCTGTGCACTAAACCTACACATCAGACTTGATACGTGCAGGTTTTTCTGGCACTGTGAGAAGCGGTGGTGCTTCGCAATGGGTAAGCGCTAAAATCGAATGAAAATGAACCAAATTATGCATGAAAACTAATGGCAAGGCTTCCGACTATAGAAAAAGCAATTTATACAGATAGGTCATGACAAACTTATGCTGGACAGTCATACAGGCTATTTGTCAAGTGCTTGTCCCAAAACCCGTTTATCACAAGATTTGATATGCACAAGGGAAGAGTAGATGGATCAATGGTTTCCGAGGATCTTCACTGAGAGAGGGGGGTGGTGGATGCCACTATGCTTTTTATTTTATTCTAAGCCACTCATTCTGCGAAACTTTTGTTTCAAGTAGAAATCTCGCTATTGTTTAAGCTATCCCTAATCGGAATCCTGATCATGTATCACTAGGTCACTCCACGGTTTTTAAGCCGACAATCTTGCCACTGTCTCTGGATAATGTCGGTGATGGACATTTCACATTACCTCCATTTATTCTGAAGTTTCTACACGGGTGAATTCTGGATTACTACTGCCACATCCTAGGAAGATAGGCCGTTTATTTTCTTAAATTACCCTCAAACTCGTTAATTAGTTATGTATTTCTGTAGCCGTAATTACCTTCTTAAACAGTAGGGCTCGGCATTCCGATTTATCATGGAATCATTCTTACCCTTTTTTCCTTTCTTATTTCCTGCGCAAGCCCACAGCCTTTCTTTCAGCCTCTGTTTAAAGTTATTTACTTCTCTTTCAGTTTACCAAAAAACAAGTTTTCTAATCTTTTCCTTCCATTTTGTGTCTAGGCTGTTTTTAGTGATACCTGAGCGCCTTAAGTGACATTATGCTTTCACCTGAATTCCAACACCATTTTTCACACAAAATTTTACTTTGGGTTTCTCGTCTTGTACAGCGTAATTTTAAATATCGAAGTGAGCACCAAATGCTGGTATTCCAACAACACTGTGGTTCATTTCTGGCAACTTGTGCATAGCTGCTTTAATGCCTGTCTTCCTAAGTTAAAGTCAACAAGGAAGGAAACTGCTGCCATGACAATTGGTGTGCTTCAAATACAATGAGCACAAACTTCCTAGCTGTAAACTGAGTGCATAGCACGGACAAAAAGTCCAACTGTGCACTTTGGTAGTGAACAATTAGTATTTGAAATGCACAAAACGAAAGTAGCGCTACACGAATAACAGGCTTCCTAGCACGCCAAGCCACTCCAAGTAGTGCTCCAAGGCGTTCCTGATTTGTGCTGTACCAGATTGAGAAGGCAGAGGTTGACCGGGTTTCTGACTCATTACTTTTGCCCTCAGGCACTGCGCTTTCGAAAGTAAGCTCTGCCACCACTCTTTCTATCAACAATATTCTCAGTCGTTCATACCTATTGCGCCCATTTAGAAGTGATGCAGACTATCCATTGAATAGCTCAGCATCAAAGGTTA
Organism: Amblyomma americanum; assembly: GCF_052857255.1. Taxonomy (NCBI): domain Eukaryota; kingdom Metazoa; phylum Arthropoda; class Arachnida; order Ixodida; family Ixodidae; genus Amblyomma; species Amblyomma americanum. The sequence goes on along the minus strand of NC_135505.1, from coordinate 52,712,802 downwards.
CAATGTCAGCAGCAATTACTGTACATTGAATGCATTGCAGTGCTAAGCTCCTCATTATCGTCCGCTACCTGATTACCAAATACTCTTAGGAAAGATAAAAAATTTTGATATTTAGGTTCGAGGGCGCTCCATTTTATACAACCGTAGCGCTTGCGGCGGCGTTCCGCGCACAGCACAATAGCGGAAGCCGGTGGTCTGGCAAAAGTAGAAACAGCGGGGCCATCTTAACACGAAGCTGTAGTGAAGTCACGGCGTTCACACCAGGTTTCAGTACCATTTAATTCGCGTCCTTGTACTTTTTCGGGGCTACTCTGATCTTTAGATAAGCAGCCAACCAAATATCAATCCCCGGTGTTCGGGCAAAAGTAGAAACAGCGGGGCCATCTTCACACGAAGCTGTTGTGAAGTCGCGGCGTTCACACCAGGTTTCAGTACCATTTAATTCGCGTCCTTGTACTTTTTCGGGGCTACTCTGATCTTTAGATAAGCAGCCAACCAAATATCAAACCCCGGTGTTCGGGCAAAAGCAGAAACAGCGGGGCCATCTTCACACGAAGCTGTAGTGAAGTCGCGGCGTTCACACCCGGTTTCAGTACAATTTAATTCGCGTCCTTGTACTTTTTCTGGGCTACTCTGATCTTTAAATAAGCAGCCAACCAAATATCAATCTCCGGTGTTCGGGCAAAAGTAGAAACAGCGGGGCCATCTTCACACGAAGTTGTAGTGAAGTCGCGGCGTTCACACCAGGTTTCAGTACCATTTAATTCGCGTCCTTGTACTTTTTCGGGGCTACTCTGATCATTAGATCAGCAGCCAACCAAATATCAATCTCCGGTGTTCGGGAAAAAGTAGAAACAGCGGGGCCATCTTCACACGAAGCTGTAGTGAAGTCGCGGCGTTCACACCAGGTTTCAGTACAATTTAATTCGCGTCCTTGTACTTTTTCAGGGCTACTCTGATCTTTAGATAAGCAGCCAACCAAATATCAATCTCCGGTACCATGAGAAAAGCAAAGTAATCCAGATCACCGCAAAATGCCAACCTGTGCTCGAAGACGGAAGTCAGGGGTCTCGTGTATGCCCGCGTTCTCACAGGAGTCAGGAAGCCCGCTGCCAACATTGACGACGAACTGCTCAAACATTTTGCACAAACTCACGCTGCAGCACGAACATCCACGCCAACAGACATCATTGAGAAAGCATGCGATACACACGTCTGACGCTTTGGCGCTCTTGGTCCGCTCTGTGAGCCGTCCGTAGCGACAAGACGCTGCGCCGCTGCTGGGTACAAGGCGCCAGGGCTCAGGAAACGTTTTGCTCGAATGTCGAAGCTAGCGAGGTATGCCGGGTTGCACTCGTAGCAGCTGTTGTCGAAGTATAGCGAGCATATATATCGGTACTTGCTCGGAGTCAGATAGCGGCGCCCAGTTGCAGGCACAAAATCTATCCAAGCTTGCCTCTGCGCGGCATCCCGAGGAAATTTGTGCAACGCCACTTCGGTGCCGGACTTGCTGAGGCTAATGTCAACAACACACGAAACCGAAGTCATGGCGATTTGTGTGCCCAGAAGCTCACTGTGCGCGTAAACTAAAACGAAAGCTGTACTGCGTGACTGGTGGGATCGCTACAGCAGCATTCGTGGACTCGTCGGATGTGAGCACCGCCGTAGTCGTGAGTGCGGAGTTAAAAAATGATTCGCGAACAAGGTTGTTAGGCCACAAAACTTCCTTTCCTGCGTCAGAAAACTGTGCAATGACTTAACAAATATCTGATGTATTTTTTCTACGTCCCTACGTCGCGTTGATGCACTACCGAGGTCTGAAAGTTTAGCGCAACCTTGGTAATTGTAATATACCAGTTCTTTACCAGGACATACGTGTCAATTTTAAATATGCTGCGCAGTACTGTCCTTGGTCATGCTTCTTCAAGTGTGTACATTCGTTCATACCAGCTAATACAATGCCAGTCACCAAAACCTAATGTTGCAAAACGCATTTCTTCAATTCCAAAATATGTTCTTCAAGCCTCCAAACATACCCTATTAAAATGCACGCATGTCAGAGATCAAATCACTAGGATCTATTTGCGCTTAAGAAAAGAAAGAGCTGGCAGTGAAAACACTCATAATGTATAGTGTTTTGCTGAGCACTTCTTAGAGAGCAGCCTTAGAATCCAAGTTTGACAAAAATGGAATCTCAGCAGCCTTACAGAGCTGAGATCCTTCCCGAAACGCCAATTTTTTTCTGCTTTAGCAATAACTTAGGCTGCTCTTCTGGAGAAGGTGAAAAGGCTAAACTCCTCTCAGTTTTAACAAACTAAATCATCATAGTGCGTGGATTGAGAAGTTCAAAACATCACCCATTAAAAGAGTTACTGACTTGAAGAAAGCCTTCAAACTTTTTCAATCTCTTTGAAAAGCAGTACAGAGAAGACTGTCATTTTAATGCCTGTGGTCCTATATCTTATGATTAGGATTTTATTTTCCATGACAGGGCGGACAGTTACGCGGAAATTCGCAATATCTTCCTCCTCAGCAGCTGGACTCCTCCACACACCGCATAGTTCCCCGTTGCCTCCATTTCCCGTCCGGACAAGAACAGACTTCGTTTCCATTATCACACGGCCTCCTCTTCTTTATACATATTTTTTCCGGGAAATATCCACCCCTGCACGGCTGCTTGACCTCGTCGTGGTCACGATTCATAGACACCTGTGAAGTACCATGCAATTGGGGTTATACTTCAAAAGCTTTTAAATTTCTTGCATAAAGTGTAACGGCCCATAAAAAAATAGGTCGAAACAATTTGTTCACAATGGAAAAAGCAGAGTACAGTTTACTGTTAGGGAGCTATTACTCGGCAAATGTCCATTCTTTTAAAAAATATTGTGAATTTGCGCGACTAGCTGTTCGTGGAAGGTCGAGCACAAGCTTGTAGCTAGCGCCAACAATCACTTCTTTTTTTTTCTGTTGAGAAAATATGATAAACCTTACTGTAAAACTCTATGAGAGCGCCTAGCATGTATACCCTAAACAGAATGGGTGCCTTATTTAAATTCATTGTATTTTGCGTCACCATAGCTTTCATCTAGCAAATGTAATTGTGCAGACTCTACTTGAGATAACTCCTGTACGTAATGAATGTGCCCTGTTTCCATGAATAAACGTAATATTCTTTCCCAGCCTCAACCAGGAGCCGTCGCTATGTAAACCCTTCAAATCGTTATGACACTTAGCCTACCTGTAGGCCAGTTTACCAACTCTCACATTATATTATAATACATTGAGTGAAATGTATGGAATTTTACTCAGCGCTAAGCAACCACTTCGTTTTGCATTCTCGTGGGCACTTTTAGAATTCACAGCATGCCATCTTTTTGGGCGCAAATGTTGACACATGCTGGCACGTGTCAACATGTGTAAATCCAAGCTCTGAATATGCTAATCCTTCACTTCAGGGATAATCCTACCCCCCGATGAAGGACAGTCCACCGTCCGAAACCATTAGTATACTACATGTTTCTTCAGCGAGCGGGCACACACACACACACACACACACACACACACACACACACACACACACACACACACACACACACACACACACACACACACACACACACACACACACACACACACACACACACACACACACACACATATATATATATATATATATATATATATATATATATATATATATATATATATATATATATATATATATATATGAGGTTATCGCTGGTGAACACTCTCAAGGTTCGCTTACACCCAATAAACATAAAAACCCACGAGAGCAGCCGATCGGACAGCCGTCACCGTAGCTAAGTTGGTAGAGCACCGGACGCGATATTAGTAGGTCCTGGGTTCTGATCCTCGGATCCCATCGGCGGCATGGTTGTTTTTTTGCAGCTTTATAAGTAATTTTCTTTAAGCGATAGATTAATCTAATTATTATTATCCCACTGATAAGCACAACTCTTGAAAAAATTAAAAACATTCCTCTATGCACCTTGGTTTCGGTGACTGTTGGCTCCCTTCATAAGCATATATATATATATATATATATATATATATATATATATATATATATATATATATATATATATATATATATATATATATTAAGGAAGCCAACGGTCACCGAAACCAAGGTGCATAGGGGAATATTTTTTATTTTTTTTCCAATTTGTAATGCCAATCAATTGGTTTTAAAGGAAATAAAAGAATTCCCCTATGCACCTTGGTTTCGGTGACTGTTTGCTTCCTTAATATGTTTGTCAAACGAGCCCTTCATTTCAATAGCTTGTCTGCAAATATATATATATATATATATATATATATATATATATATATATATATATATATATATATATATATATATATATATATATATATATATATATATAATTGCCAAATATTTAAAAACATAGGATTCAATTCACGACGCTTCGACTGGAGGAGCAACCTTTTTCGAGGCTATAAATATATATATATATATATATGGCATATATGGCGCAGTCTAGATAAATGAAGCGGTCTTGACAGCTTACAGAAAATTACATCTCAAGAGCCCGTAACACCTGCACCGCTGGGGAGCGGGTCATGCTATGTGCCCTTTTGTGTTTTGTTTCAGTGCATTCTGGTGTTTCTCTTTTTGTTCTTTTCTTGTTTTGCGTGTTTTGTTATTTAATCCCCTTTTTGCTCGAACTTCTCGCTTCAGCAGAAGGAAACCTTTCTTGCTTAAGACTTCTCAACGAAAATCCAACCCTCTCAGCCTCTGCTACATGTCTGTAACTTCTCTATTTTAACTTGTTTCACAACCCTGCTCCCTTTTCTTTTGTGGACGCCGACACTCTTGCCTTCTACTCCGTATTGTGTGCGTATGTTTTTCTCCGCAAAGAAATGAAAGAGAGTGCCTCCTCTCCCTCTGCATTTAGGTCTGTAAATACGCACATCTCTGTATTCATTCGACTTAACACCCTGATGAAGGACGGTCCACGGTCTGAAACCGTTGGGAATGAACGAAGATAATCGTTCTAGTTGTGACCTTTTCTCTCTCTCTCTCTCTCTCTCTCTCTCTCTCTCTCTCTCTCTCTCTATATATATATATATATATATATATATATATATATATATATATATATATATATATATATATATATAAATATATATATATATATATATATATATATATATATATATAATGTCAGTCCGTAATTGTAATTGTTACAAGGGTGGGTTAACGTACAAGCTGAGTGCATCAGGTATACAATCAAACAGGAAGGAAGAAAAGAATCGTATACAAAATCATAAACTACAGACCAATATCATTCGCTTTTATTTCATGCAAATTACTTGAACATGTAATCTATTCGGCCGTGATGAGTCACCTTGAATTCAATTCTTTCTTACAGCCCATCAACATGGTTTTCAAAAAAATCATTCTTGTGAAACACAGTTTATCGCATTTACTAATGGCGTTTTTGCAGCTTTGGATCGTTCTTTGATTATTGATTGCATATTCAATGACTTTGCTAAAGCGTTCAATACCGTCTGTCATCCTCTTCTAGTTTTCAAACTGAGCAAACTAAACATAGATTGTAATGTATTAAAATGAATTGTGATTTTTGGCTGGTCGTACTCAGTATGTAAGTGTTAATGACCACAATTCTGATCTTTCTTCAGTAACATCGGGCGTTCCTCAAGGATCTTTTCTAGGGCCTCTCCTTTTCCTAATCTATATTAATGATCTTCCTGATCCCATAACATCACCTATCAGGCTGTTCGCTGACGATCGCGTAATTTACAGAGAATTTTCCAACCCATCTGATACCTTAGATCTTCAATCTGACACTAATAACCTTTCTGCTTGGTGGGACACTTGGCTAATGAAGCTTAACGCTTCTAAATGTAAAGCAATGAAACTAACACGAATATCTTCCAAAGCTAACCCGCATCCATATATTCTAAATGGCTCCCCCTTAGCTTCTGTTTCTGCATGTTAGTATCGTGGCGTATACATTACCAATGACCTTTCATGGAAAACGCATATCGAGCACATAACTAACAATGCTAATCGCATGCTTGGTTTCCTTCGCCGTAAATTTTCACTTGCTCCGGTTGGTTTAAAGCTACTTCTGCGCAAAATTGTCGTCCAATCTAAAATAAAATATGCGCATTCCGTATGGGACCTTAACATCAAATCACTGATTAGTGCCTTAGAATTAGTTCAGAATCGTTCAGCCCGTTTAATCTTGTCTAACTATTCTGGTTCGTCTAGCGTCACACTCATGAAGCGAACTCTAGAACTTCAAGACCTTTCACTGCGGCGTCATCTGTCTAGAGTTTTAAATTTCCAAAAAGTATACAGCACAAATGAATCACTAAACGAAGTCTTTTCACTTCTCCAAGTTATGTATCATCCCGTATTTACCACCGATTCAAAGTGAGTGTTCCAAGCTGCAGAACTAACCAGTACTTTCATTCTTTCCTGCCCAAGACCAGCTCAGACTGAAACCACCTTTCCGCCAGCATCGTCTGCATTCCAGAACCAGAAGCATTCAAATCTGTGCTTCTTCATCATTTTTGTAATATCTCTCCTTTTGTATTTGATTTTGATTAATCACTGACCACTCCTATCTACAGTGTAACGCCTCAACGTCCCTGATAGTAACGAAATAAATAAATAAAAGGCACAATAACGAAGAAGACAGTCAATTTTCGTTAGTAGATAGCACAGTTATCGCGACACACTGCACAAACTTTTCCACACAAAGTAATGAAGTGACCAACCTATCTAACGTAATCCATTCTTGTATTTTCCGCGAGAAAAAAACAAAAGCAGCATAACATTTGCTGGCAAAATTGTATTCATCAAGTGTATATTCCTGCTTATGGCGTGTACCACTGGAATGTTTGAAAGAGTCATACGTAGTAGTATTACCAAGTACAAAAACTTGAGCCAGTGGAAGGTGGCGCGGCTTGCTAGCGTAGCTACTCCTGCGTGGATAAGCAGTTTTGCGGGGGAATCAGTGCGCTGGTATTTGTTATAGATAAATGAGACCGCTTTTCGTTGCACTGAATCGAGCATAACTGCATCATTTTGTGCATACGGAACCCAAACGATGTTCGCGTATTGCAAGATTGGTCGGATTAAACTTTGTACGCCAAAACCTTGGTTTCGGAAGTAGAAAAACATAGAATCCGTTTAAGAAGGTGAAGGGTCGTCATTTCTGTTTTGGTTATATTATGCGCGTGAGCCTTTGACGCAAGCTCTTCAGAGATAACAATGCCTAGGTGTTTTTTTTTTCGTTACGGTTTCCAGAATGAAATTACCATTGTTATACGGCTAGTTAAGCTTTGATTTAGGTTTGTTCACTGACATCGCGACTGTTTATTCTAGGTTAATGGCCATTTTCCAGGTATAACACCACTTCCCGACGCTGTTAAAGGCCGCGTTTAACCTTGCTTCATCTTGTGGTTTCATCTTCTGGTTTACCATTCGCTGGTAGAGCACGCAATCATCTGCGAACATTCGTATATTCACATCGACGTAGCTCGCAAAGTCGTTATTGAACAAAAGAAATAAAAAAGGAGCTTGTGCTGTTTTCTGCGGTGCTCCGGAGACAAACGTTACAGTACTTGAAACGTAATCATCACATAGCACGGATTGTCGCCGGCATAGCGGCTCAGTGGGTACGGCGCTCGGCTGCTGACCGGAAAGAAGCGAGTTCGATCCCAGCCGCGGCGGTCGATTTTCGATGCAGAAAAAATTCTAGAGGGCTGTGTACTGTGCGATATCAGTACACGTTAAAGAACCCCAGGTGGACGAAGTTTCTGGAGCCTTCCACTGAGGCGTCCATTAAAGCATGAGTCACTTTGGGACGTTAAACCTCATAAGCCAACCACTAATTGCCGGCGTTCCGTCAAGAACGTGCCTATCTATTTGAGAACGGGTACCTCACCGAGAACATGGCTAAGCTTAAAAAGCAATTTGACATGTGACACATGGTCGATGGACTTCGGATAGTCGAGTAAAATTAGGTGTCTTTGACTTCGGTGAATAATTGGCTGAGCAAAGTCGTGAAAGAGTCAGCCAGTTGGGTGACAGTTGACAAACCTGCTCTAAAGCCATGCTGATTGGGATGTATAATGTATTTGGCCTCAGCATGCTCTTGGAGAAATTTTAATATAATGTGTTCTAGAATTTTAGAACAAGTGCATGACAAAGAGATAGGGCGGCAATTAAATGGCAGTGATGCGTTACCTGACTTATCTATAGAAATAATTTTATCTATTTACCATTCAGCTTGGAGACAACTATCTTAACTGATTTAGAAAAATATATTTACAAGAGCTTTATGTGAAAACACTGGAAAATATATATAGCAACTGCACAGCTTCCACAGTCCTCCATAAAGTCAGCAACAAAATTCCAATAATGAAAGGCACCAGACAAGGAGACACTATCTCGCCAGTGTTCTTCACTGCCTGTTTACTGGAGGTATTCCGAGGCCTGAATTGTGAACAGTTGGTAATAAGAGTTAATGAAGAATACCTCAATCTGTGATTCGCTGATGACATGCCCGTGCTGAGTCACTCATAAGGCGAACTGCAAATCTTGATCACTGAGTTAGGCAAGCAGAGCAGAAAGCTGGGTCTTAAAATTAACAAGCAGAAAACCACAGTTATGTTCAAGAGCCTTGCAAGGAAACAGCACTTCAGAATTGGCGGCGAGAGGCTGGAAGTTGTAAAGGAATACGTCTACTGAAGGCAGGTGGGGACAGCTGCCACGGATTGTGAGAGGGAAATAACTAGAAGGATAAGAATGGGGTGAAGCAAATAAGGCATATTCTCTCAGGTTATGAATGTTATTTCGCCAGTATCCCTCAAGTGAAAAGTGTGCAACAGCGACATCTTGCCGGTACTCACCTACGAGGTATAAACGTGGAAGCAAATGAAAGGAGCGGACAGAGTGGGTCAGGGAACAAACGCGGGTTGATGACATTCTAGTCGAAACCAAGAGGATGGCATGGGCTTCAGCATTTCATTTGACTCGAAGATAAGATTACCGCTGTTTTTTAAGGTTCTTTAATTCTCGCGCGACACCTCCAAATAGCAGAAGAATCCAACAAGAGATCTACGCCAAAAACATCGCGATCTGGGTTGACCGCGGCAGCGACGGGCGAATCGAATCATTGTTGCAGTAAGCGACAGATCTACTGGAAGAACGCCTGATATATACCGGGCTCCAATTCTCGCCCAAGACGTCGGAGCTCCTGCTGTACCGCCCCACTCAGAGGAGACGACCACCCAACGCATCCAAGCAGAAGACGAATATGAAGCGATCACGATACACCCGAATGACAGCAGAAGAATCCGCACCGTGAAAAAAAGTCCTAGGCATGATCATCGCATCCAGTTGCGTAAACGGCGAGACGGTCAACACGTTCGTACACAAGGCTGTCAATGCAATGAGGTTACTAAAGACAGTTACCAACAGGAGATGTGGAATGAGGAGAGAGAGCCTGATACGCTCGGCTTTCCTTCGTCTTTGTTATATAAGCTACGTCGGCGCCTTTCACTATTCGTACAACGCGGAGAAGAACAAACAGACGTGGTTATATGCAGGGCATACAACACGGCACTCGGCTGCCAGATTCGACAAGCACGAAGTTGCTGCTACAACTGGAAGAGGCGCAGCACATATCGCAACTAGAAAGACTCACGGCCACTGAAGCTGGACGACTGAAACTCGAGCTACTTGGCATCGGCTACCACCGCCAAAACGGTGACCAGGACATAGTACCGCGGTAGGTCAGGGACGGCATCTAAGTCACTCCAATCCCGCGAAACGCACACGCGACGTCTTATCAAGGCGGAAGACAGGCGAGAGCCACGGCCCTGCTGCGAGCATACGGAAAAGCGAGGGAAGTGCGCTTCATGGACAGCGTCGAATATCATGATGATCGACGATACGCCATTGCGCTCGTCGAGCCTGCCAGAACGCTTATCCACTCCGCAAAGCGTGAAGTCCCCACACGCCGAAGTGGCCGAGGAATTAGCCATCGCACTCGCCATATATGATCACGATTTCTAGGTAGCTGTTAGCGACTCGAACATAGCCACAAAGAATTAGGTCAAGGGGAGAATATTCTTGGAAGCCTGCCGAATAATCAAGAGCCTGAAACGCTCACCGTACTAAAAAGGTGGAGCTAGTTTGATCGAGCTAGTAAGGATGATGATAATGATGTATGCATAAGGTCACAGAACGCTTGATGGAGGTATCCATATTGTTCACCAATTAAAATTACAATTTATACAAAAAGCTGCCCCACATCCAGCACAACTGCTGGGAAGGAGTGATGTTATGTAGTAAGTCCCAGCGCATCGAACGTGCAAACCTCGAATCAATGAGCATGACGTCCTCCAGGCGCAGAGTAAAAGTCTGAAGATCAAGATTTTGTTTATTTACTTATTTTATGGTTTTAACTTTCCAATGAATACAGGCCATAAGGGACGCCGTTGTGGCTGCCGCCGGATAATTTTGACCACCTGGGTTTCTTTCAAACGCACTTAAGTCGCACAGTACATGAGCCTCTAGCATCGATCCAGCGTCTTGGGACGAGCAGCAGAGCACAATAACCACTCAGCTATCGCGGCGCCTAATGGCTAGTACGGGTATCTAGCAGCATGAAATTTTGGAAGCTGTCTTAATAGGTCTTGGAAAGTTTAGCGCAACCTTGGTAATTGTAATTGAGCAGTTTTTTACCAGGACACACGTGTAAATTTTAAATAAGTTACGCTGAGCCTCCTTTGGTCATGTTTATTCAAGTGTGTATATTCATTCATATCGGCTAATACAACGACAGTCACTAAAAAGTAACTTTGTAAAACAGTACATTCATTCTAAAATGTGTTCTTGAAGCCTCCAAACAGTACCCTATTATGATGCACGTATGTCACGGATGAAATCACTAGTATCTATTTGCGCTTAAAAAAAGAAAGAGCTGACAGTGAAAATAGTTATATTATAATTCTTTTATATCTGTTTCGCTGAGCACTTCTAGGAGAGAACAGTTAGAATCTATGCTTGACAAAAATAGAATCTCCGCCGCCTTACAGAGCTCAGATGCTTCCCGAAACTCAACTTTTTCTCCTTCAACATTAACTCAGGCTGCTCTTCTGCAGAAGGTGAAAAAGTTTAATTCCTCACAGTTTTACCAAACTAAATCATCATACTGCTTGGAGTCAGAAGTTCAAAACATCACCTATATAAGAGTTCCGAGTTGAAAAAAAGCCTTCTGGCTTTGCCATTCTCCTTGAAAAAAAGAGTGGAGAAGAATATCATTGTATTCGTCTTGGTAATATAGCTTCTGACCAGAATTTTGTTTACCATAACAGGATGGACAGTGGCGCGGCACTGCACAAAATCTTCCGCCACAACAGCTGGCCTCATCCACACACCGCATGGTTCCCGGCTGCCTCCATTTCCCTTCGGGACACGAACAGACGTTGTCCCCACTTTTGCACGTCCTCTTCCTCTGTATATCCGGGCATATGTTTTCCGGGTACTCTCCATCTCTGCACGGCTCTCTTACCTCGTCTGAATCACAAACCGAGGCCTGCGAAGTACCATGCAATAGGGGTTGCAATTTTTAAAGCCTTGATATTTCTTGCATAAAGTGTAAGGGCGCATAAAAACAGGCCAATATATTTCGTCAGAAAATAGATACCAATAAATAGTTTACAGTTAGGATAAAATTAATTCGCAAATGTGTATTGCTTTAAAAAAATGAAGTTTCATGACTAGTCGTTCGTGAAACATCGGGCACAAGCATCCTAACTAGCACCAACGTGAAGTTTAGCGCTTTTATGGGGCCATCATCATAAGATGTGCGCCTTAGGGTTCTAGGCTTTTGATGAGTAGGGAGCAGCCTGTGAGTTCATCATCGCTGAATTCCTCGAGTTGAGCCTTTGCATTATTCAGAAAACATTTCACCTATGGACGACGTCAATGCGAAAGGAAGCGATATGTCCTTAAAGTGTTAAGAAAAAGATAGGAGTGACGTGGTAGGCATGTGCGAGCTCGCGACACTGATAGAATTAGAGAACAGGGACGTGGCAGAGAGTGCTCTCTCGCAAAGTTTAGATCTGCACGCGAATGATACAGGCTACACTGTGTGCTGCCACTTGGGCGTCGAGCATAATTTCAGTGACAAAACATTTGACGTTGCGGTTTCGCTAAGTCACGAACATTTAGGGAGACACGGTTTTTCAGGTGTTGCTAGTACGAACATGACCCGCTACAGAATTTTAATTCAGAGAGACTTTCCTTAAACAACACGTTTGATAACGGTCACCGCTGGGCAATCTATGACCTTCTCAGTTTCCTCATTTTTTCTCAGTTACCGTTAAAAAAAGTATTCCTCGCGATAATTTTGACATTCGCCAAGCGAATATCAGACAGGAAACCAAAATCCCAACAAATCAAAAGAATTGGACTTAAAGTACTTATTTCGGTAATGTCTGAAAATCTAAGTAAACTTTTGTAACGATCAATCGTTTGCAGGATTTCCGCTCCATCTGACGGAAATATTTACTTCAACTATACAACTATGGTGCTCTTCTTTTATTTCATTTCATTTATTTTTACCCTCACAGCGCTCTCATTAACGAGCAAGTGGGAGCATTGAACAGGTTAAAAAAATGAAGCGCACTGTTCAAGATGGAATGCAGTGCATGGGAACATTTTTCTGCAGCCATGAAAGACTTTAGGATGCGTGCTGAAAATTCCTTGGTTTACCGTCTCAGAAGTATATATGGTCTACGAGGAGACGCCGCATTCGAGGGCTCCATATTATTTTGGACTACCTGGCGTTCTTTACCGTTCGCTCACAATGAAGAGCACACGAAAGGCTTCTATGTTTCTCCTCCAACAATACGCAATCGCCGCGGCCAGCATTGAAATCAGGTCTTCCGGCTGAGTAGCCGAAAAGGTCACCGCGGAGCGTTCGCCGCAAGTTTACGATATCGAATACATTTTCAATTAAGAATGAGCCAGCGATGTATTTGGAAGAACTACTGCGTACTCTTAATTGCAAGCGCACGCGACATAAGATTTTCAATTGATATCGACTCATTAGAGTTTTATATTGCCCTTTCTGCCGCATTTATTCATTTGCGCACCACAATTTTTCTCAATAAGACCATTAAATGAGGTATTATTTAAGGTAATATGCTGCTCTATGATAGATATCACCAGATCTACGCGTGAAGCGCATGGAGTAACAGCTGCGAATGTGCATTACAAAATATTGCCCGCAGAAGTTTACGAAATATGCACAGTTCAAATCCTCCTTATAATGTTTATTCTTTTGCTCCTTAAAATCCTCAAAGGAGCACATACATAATCTACAAGGTTGATCGAATAGTAACAGAGAGAGTGGAATTTCAGAAACTAAAGGTATAGATTGTGTAAGGTGATAAGGATTTCGCGGAAATAATAGGAAGCTTCTTTTTGCAAACAATATATGTTGCTATAAAACAATTTTTTTGAAAAAAATGGAGAATTCCTGTTGTGTTAGTTGTTTATTAAATAAAGCGATATATATTACCATCTCCTTAGTAGCATGATGATGATACACGCTCTTCAGGAGAGCAAGCTGCCGGGCTAGCTGGTGACGCAAGTTTTGTCCCTTGTCAAAAATACGGATAACGGACAAAAGAGCTCGTTAACGTCTAATTTTTCCTTTCTTCTGTTCCTGATACACATGATAAATGCAACCTAGCTATAAAATCTTAGCGTGGTAAATTTTCTCAGATTCAGTACCAAGTTTTATCTTCCCGGTGTGAACTATCCTCTTGCTACGCTCCAGCAATCCTATCATCGCTTGCACCTTCATAGCTGACCCTAAACCTTAGTTCATCTCGGATCTCTATAGTAACCTTATGCGTCGAGTTCTAAACGTTCTTACTCTGGAAAAAAAAATATGCTAAAGTTTTTTTGTGTGTCATTATAACAGCAAACTCATGCATGGTGACAAATGTTGGCCAGTATCACTTCGTCTTCAAGCACCCAGCCTGAGCCCTGAAACGTCAACCGCGTTCTTAAGAGTAGTCAGAAAAGGTGTGTGTTATCATCACAGGCTCCATTTCGATAAAATGTGCATGTCAGAGCTGCTCTTTGAATCCTTCACCTGCCACGGTTGGCGGACGGAAAAGAGGAGAGAGATGTTCCTTTGGGGTGAGAGAGCAGAATGTCGAAGGGAGACCAAAAAGAGCGGGAGGCGGCGGGTGGCTAATTGGTATATGAAGTGAGAAAAATCGGCTTATCTCTTTTAGTTGAGGGGACGGAGGGTGAAAGTGCTAGCGGAAAGACCAAGAGATGGGCAGACGACGGGGGGCGTGTGGTCGAGCCCTTTAATAAAGGCCTCAGTCTGGCTCCGCAAACTAAGGCAATGCGTAAACACCTATCCTTAACATGATCTTCCTTACTATAGCGCACTGCAGGGCAAAGGGCTCTGCCATATCTGCCCCAGTTAACTCGTTCCTGTGCTGGCTACGGCCACCTCATCCACGCAAGCTTGCAAATCTCTTCCGCCCCCAAAATTTCTGCACCACTCTGCTCGCTTGTCTTGTCTTGGAGTCCAAATCTTCACGCTGCATGGTTCTTTAACGCGCAATGACATCGCTCAGTACACGAGCTTTGAGCATTTCGCCTCCATTCAAATGCGACTGCCGCGCACGGCCGGCATCGAACCAGCGTCTGTTTGGTCAGGAAACAGAAATGGAGGGGGGGAGGTGTTTACCGATTGACAGTGGAAATAAATTATATCCGTATTTTCTTGTGCCCCAATTCATTCTAGAATTCATCTTACACGCGCAGGATGTTCTAGCAGTGCCAAACAGATGCAACAACAGTAAGGCGTGTAGATGTATCCAGCTGTACAAAATCAGTGAAAAATTCGGTGTTCAGTAGAACCGGGTGCCTTATTACTTATTCTATTAAATCTCTAAGCGAATTTTGTATTCTATGTTTACACTTTTTGAAAAGTATACAGCCCCGCAAAATTTCCTCATGTGCTACGACGTGTGGTCGTTTATGCAAACCCAGCCAAACCGATTTCATTATTTTGGAAGAAACTCTCGCCGTCCTCCATCCGGAAGTGAGGTCTTCGGCAGACGCTAATGAGGGCAAACTATATGGCTTAGGAGCCATATAGTTGGCCGCACTGTATTTTCAATTTCGGAAAAGGCGATCAGTATTTTCAAATGAAAGGAAAAAAAACACGTTGAACACTCTTTGTAAAGATTATCTACAGTAGTGACTAAGTGTATACAAGTGAAGAAACGTAAGTATATGAGTAGGAGATCACACCTCAGTTGAAAGGATTAAGGTTCCTAATATAATTAAAGCCAAGAACATTCGTAGCAGCTCGGCCATCCTCATTGAGCACCCTGGAAGAAACAATTCTTGAATTAGTACAGATGGAAAAAAGTAACAATAAATTTTTATCCATAATATTGAACACGTATAGTTCAAGGTGTAGAAGCTTAGGGTACATGAGGAATGTATGAGACAGTAACAAATGCAATCACTGACATCAAAACATTGCGTCACGAATTAAACAACCAGGCCTAATAGGCTGCGACAACTAGCCTTTACTGTCATCTATTAAACCTCCGAAAAGGCGCGTTCGCTTCCACTATCGGAGAGCGAAGAAATATTGAAGCGTAATGAACCTTCCACGACGGTTACTATAACTTCACACACTTCGGTAGAAAGCAAAAAGGTTTCATGCATCACTGAATAATGGCAGATGTTACTGAAAGCCTTAAAAGCAAGGTATCTCAGACTCAGCTCAGTGAACACGATAAAAAGGTTAGCTTTTGGCTAAACCAATGTGCGAGACTGCGATTAAATAGAATAAAGAAAATGCCTATATAAAAACTTGAAGGGACACTTCAGCTCTGCCATAAAGATATGACGCGATAGCGCAAAGCGTTAATTCATTATATGCAGAATGTGCCATTCTCTACATTCATCGACCCCTGGGCGTCCTCATACGACTACTCGCACAGTGTGGAGTAGTAAAGCGATGCGCAACTGCCCTGCAACGGCAGATGCTGCCACCGGTGGGCCTTGTGTGAGCCAAGTTGCTCTTCCTGAGCGACCAATCTTTGCTCACAATCCGGTGTATTGTGATGTCGCCTCAATAATAATAATAATAATTGGTTTTTGGGGAAAGGAAATGGCGCAGTATCTGTCTCATATATCGTTGGACACCTGAACCGCGCCGTAGGGGAAGGGATATAGGAGGGAGTGAAAGAAGAAAGGAAGAATAGGTACCGTAGTGGAGGGCTCCGGAATAATTTCGACCACCTGGGGATCTTTAACGTGCACTGACATCGCACAGCACACGGGCGCCTTAGCGTTTTTCCTCCATAAAAAAGCAGCCGACGCGGTCGGGTTCGAACCTGGGAACTCCGGATCAGTAGTCGAGCGCCCTAACCACTGAGCCACCGCGGCGGGGCTCGCCTCAAGGTCAGAAGTCCTATGTGGCCCGCCTGCGCCATAGGTTGCTTTCCTGGAGATTTTTCGTCAATGTTTGCGCTCACGGTCAACGACGTCGATGGCGACGCGGGATATTCTGCGACATCAGCTCCTTAACTCTATCGCGGTAAAATATTTCTTGCAACTGGTGGCAGTATACGGGATTTAAGGTCAAATTACCATCTTGTCAACAAATCATCAATGTACATAAATTTTTGCGAATCCTGCGTGATTTATGGGCCAGAATGAAGAAATGGGGACACAGCTTTGTGCTGGCATTGAAAATCTTTGGAAAGAAGCTTATTTTGTGAAAATATGCAAGTGGAGTTATCGGTAATTTTGATACGGTGATCACTTTCCACACGGTGTTCGCTCTGCATTTTAACGCGTCTGGCAATAAGCAGTTTGTCTCAGGAATTACACTTGCTCGAACAGGTAGGTTAAGGAGACTATTCACAGACTAGGAGATTGTGAGTTTCAACTGCCTATCGTAAACTACAGTACGCTAATTTGCTCCGTAAATGCAAATGATTATATTCACCAGGCTACGGCAACAGAGTAATGAATTGAGTCAAAATTGGTAATGTATTGTGCTTTAACTGCAGACACCTCTCGATTCAAACCACATGTAGGCCCGAAAAGAGGATCCTGCTTGATCATAAAATGAATGCAAGAGTGTGGATGTAAATAACTATGAAAAGTTTCAAAAAAAATCTCATCTAGAATGTCAAAATGATAATTGCTGAGCGTCCGATGATTAATTTATGCTTAGAAAAATTCTGGGAGCCATTTTGACAGGAACATTCTATCGATACTATCAATTAAGGTTTGGAGAAATAGTTTTTAAAATGCATTTTGAACTGAGCGCAACTTAGAATGCTGCCAGCCTTTTGTTTTATATATATATATATATATATATATATATATATATATATATATATATATATATATATATATATATATATATATATATAAAAATATATATATATACAAAGTCACGCTTTTAGACAAGTTTGTTCCTGAAGAAAACGCCTTTCGAAAAAAACAGACCCTCTTTATGCCGAGAATGAAATGTACTAAAAAAAAAAATATGGCTCCAATTCACTATGCGAAGGTGGTTGGACAGCGCAGCTGTAGAACGACACCCAATTACACAATGCGACGCCACTAGAAAATTCACACACGCAGCTGTACAAGCAGTGAAACCATAGACAAGTGAAATGTGCGTGACCTGTATGCTGTATGTCTAATTTCAAAGCAGATATCTTGTTCGCATTAAATTATAGCTCGATGTTTTTAAAGCAACGGCCTCACTACTCTACCTCGTAACGATTTCGCGGTGCTGCCTGTTTCGACCTTCAAGTGAGGCAGAGGTCAATCCCCTTACGGCGAGGTTAGGGTGGGCACCGATATATGTGAGACAGTGCACCAATTCCTGTCTTCAAAACCAATTTTAAAAACCAATCTTCAATTTTATTCGGACGAGAGCCGGTGTATTCAGCATGGTATGGCCGATGGAGGCTCAGTGGTTTGGGCGCCCGGCAACTGATCCGAAGTACCAGGGTTCGAACCCGAACCGCGACGGCAGCGTTTTTATGGAGGCGAAATGCGAAGGCGCACGATGGTGTTCTATGTGCGATGTCAGCGCACCTTAAAGATCCCCAGGTTGTCGAAATTGTTCCTTAGACCTCCACTACGGCACCTTTTTCTTCCTTTCTTCTATCACTCTCTACATCATCCCATCCCTTAAAGTGCGGTTCAGGTATCCAACCATATATCAGACAGATACTGCGACATTTCCTTTCCCGGAAAACCAATTTTCAATTTTCTTCGAAAGCAAAGGAAAGGCGCATAACTGGCCCCCTTGAACGGTGGATACCTCAGTCGCGCTGTAAGCTACGTGGCGGTAGTGACAGATGTGCGCTGCATATTTTGCCATTCACAACGTTATAGCAGAAACGCGGCACTGAAGCTATAGACCGTAGGAGTTCTTTGTGTTCATAGGTGTTAGCGCTTACAACGCTCTAGACTCCGATGATTTTGCGAAAGGAGGGCGCATAACTGGCTCCCTTAGGCAGCGGACGCCTCAATCGAGCTTTGAGTTACATGGTGGTGGAGAGATAGATGTTGGCTGTATGCATTAGCGCTGTCAACCTTGTGGCAAACACACGTTACTGCAGCAATAAGCCGCAGCGTTCATTGGGGGGGGGGGGGGGGGGGGGGCGACCTCTTGCAATCAGCCATTATTTAACCGCCACCTGGCAGGGTGCGCGCGTTGCCTATCCTGTATGCGTAACGCACTCAACGTTAGAGGCCAAACCGCTCCTACTTACCCGATGCGCCACAGCTTTCGCTCTCTAACCGGTTTGAGCAGCAGTTAAACCGTAGCTAATTTCTTTGCTTACGACAACGACACGAAAGCGCAACCGTAATTTTTAACGGGAAACACATGACAAGACAAGGAACGTGCTTCGCATTGTTTGCAGTCGCCGTTATCATACATTATGTGGTCTGCACTGCACACCAGGGCTTCGAATGACGTCAACCCCTTTCGATGCAGCTGCAAACCAACTGTTTACAGGAAAGCACACCCAATTCCTAATTGCGACGTCACTAAATAATTCACACACGCAGCTGTACAAAGAATGAAACCAGAGACAAGTGAAATGTACTTCAGCTGTATGCTATATGCGAGATTTCAAAGTAAATTTACCGTTTATATATATTAGTTTTCTTTCATTTATTTATTTACTTATTTATTTATTTTTTATTCATTTTTGTAATTATTTATTTGTGCGTGCGTAATTTCTCATTTTTTATTTTTTATTTTTTTACATTTCGACTGCTTTATGATCAGTATGATATACCATTTCTATGCGTTTAGGAACTTCTGCACTCGGAGTAGCATTCAATTTTTAGCTTCGCGTTTTTTGCTGATGACGACGACAACAGAAAAATTTCCTTGGACGGTAGAGCTATATAGCTTCCCTGAAAAAGTTATGCCATTTTGTTGCAACATGTTCTCGTAATGTACTGAAGAAACCGGAAAGTGGTGACTATTTCTTTGTCCTGCTATGTTGAATGTTATTAAATTCCTTGTTTACGAGCTCTTCAACGGTAGGATGATCAATCGTTTGCCGTGGAATCGTGGTGGCTAAGCGTGAACTGCATATAAAAACCGAAGGCACTGTGCAGCCTGCATGAGGGGAGAATAAATCTGCAAGGGTTTGCCGAGCTTAGCAACGGGGATAAGTCGTGAAAAATTGTCGCTTTCCAACGTATTTATATTGTAAGAAAATAGACACAGGAAGATAGGCGGAGTTAAGCATTGTTTCGAAGAAGGTCCTTTGTGGGAGTGGCATGAAAATAAGCACTGTTATGGTGTGCTCAATCATTTACTATTTTAATCAAGGAGTCAAATGATTGGCTGATGACGCGTTACATAAGTTTTCGAAATTCGTGGAATAAATTGTCGATTTATCATGACGAATCACTTCTTTTCCGGTGAAGCGCTGTTACGGGAGCGCCAGCTTCAGGTTTGTTCGCTCGGCACCGGATGCACTCTAGGCGCTCTATTATATGTAGCTGATTACTCCCGTGTGCTGGGAGAAATCTTGAAGTACAGGTGTGACCGAAAAGAAATTCGCTATACGTTTGGTGCTAATTAAATCGCCATTTTATTAAGCAATCTGAGCTCTAAACTTCCAAAACAATATTTCAACAAAGTCATCATTGCAAAATATATGCGTTGTCAAATGGTGACAATTTATTGCTATATAAATTTTGTTATCATAGAAATAAAAGCGACACAAATGATACTATAATTGAGCAAAAAGGATGATTTCTAATGGCCAATTGTTTTTTTGTAGTTCCTAGTGGTTCCTGCACTACACCAGTTCTAGCCAGAGTTGTCGATAAAGTGTTACAAGTAACTCAGTACTTGTAATGAATTACATATTCTTCTTTATTCCAATCAATCGCTTGCGTTTATCAAATGGTAACTTTCCCGGCAATTCAGTTGCTTAGTTCTCTTACATGTAAACAAGCATCGCGCGCAGTCATGTCCGGATCACAAGCGGGCCACCGGTGATCGACACTTTTGGTCCCGAGAAATATCACTTGGCTCGTTGTACTAGCGCCCCGTACTGTCACATGGCGCGGCAACTTCCCTACTATTATATACAACTCAGTGGCTCCAACAAAATGCCCGGAAGGCAGCACTAATGTTAGAGTGTTTTTGTATTATAAGACTGAAAAGTATGCAGGCGACGTTACCTTCTAGCGTGGAAAAATGAGACCACAGCAAAAACAAGAATAAAACTACACATATTGAAGACACCCAGGATGCGCGTGTACTCGTCTTTACGTCCTTGCCTTTCTTGCACTTTTATTTTTTTTTAATATGCAACTGCCTATATTGAAGTTCGACACAAGGTGCAGTTAAGTTTCTATTGCTCATGCTTGTTACGAATGCAAACAACACATCAGCAAGAGGGAAAATAACGTCGGCCAGACACATTTCTTTACCGACATAGCGAGTTTTGCGTGCGATATTAAGTTGCAGGGAAAAAAATTTAAGCTGCCTTCATGCTAAATCAACTTTTCGTGTGGTTAGTACCTATAGATATGCAGAGCGAACATCAATGGTAGTAACTTCGAAAGTAACTTTCAAAATTTTTTGGTCACGCGGCACTCGTGGTCATGCCTCCCTTCCTTGAAGACAGAAAAAATTATTCGATTTTGCCACAAATAGGGTGGACCGCATTTTCTTTTCCGAGCCCTTTTGCCCAAGAAAAGCCGAGAACAACCCCGGAGGAATCTTTTAACGATGAGAAAACCTCTGGGCACCCTGCGGCGCTAGTGACTGAAGGCAGCACCTCCTCCATGCAAGGCGGTTACTATGACCATTAGGCCATATTCTCGACACTTCAACGGTCCAAGTATCGACCGGTTCTTCAAGTGGGTGCAAACCATCCCTTAGCGAAAGCAAATACGTGTGGAATACACGGCGGGTTATTTATAGTGTATTTTAAACATACTTTGTATTAATGAATGCACTAAAAATATGCCGGAAATTGGTTCCCGAATTTTTACGCTTGGTATTCCAAATATATTCTTAAAATTTTCTTAAACTACGTCACTTCAAGCATGCTTCGAGCAAGTTTCAAATACTTGTAAAAATATGTATGCGGTTGAGTAGCTTGTCATTGTATTAAAAGTGTACTTTCCTAAATAATAAAGTTTATGCGTCTGAATTGTTTTTCAATCTTAACAATGGGCAGTCTATTCAAACATATTTGAAGCACACTTTTAGCTCCCGCGGAACAATCTAGTGCCCGAAATTGTGTTTCGGGAAATGGCTTTTGCATGTTGTCAATGTATTGAAAGTGTACTTTCGCCAATACAAAAATAATTCGTCCAAAGTATAGTTCATGCCTAACGAATAAGCTGTCCGCGTAACCATATTTACCGCTCACTTCAAGCTGCCGTTGAAAAGCTAGTGCGCGAAATCATGTTTCGGGAAATGACATGTTGGCAATGTATTTAAAGTGTACTTCAATATATACGACATTAATTCGTCCAAACTATACTTCAATTCTAACGAACTATTTGTCTCCGTAATCAAATTTTTCAGCACACTGCAAGATGCCGTCCAGCAACCTTGTGCTGGAAATCACGTTTCGGTAAATAACATGTTATCAATGTATATTAAGTATGGTTTCGTAACTACTTAATTAATTCTTTGAAAGTATACTTCAATTATAACGAATTATCTGTCCGCGTACACATATTTACAGCACACTCCAAGCTGCTGTTGAGCAACCTTCTGCTGGAAATCGCGTTTGGGGAAATCTTATTTTCATGTTGGAAATGTTGGCGTAAGTACGAAAACAATTCTTCCGAAGTATACGTCAATTCTAACAAATGACTAGTTCGCGTCAGCATATATTCAGCCCACTTCAAGCTGCTATGGAACAGCCTAGTGCTAAAAATCACGTTTCCGGGACAGTGAAAATTCTCCATTTCCTGTCATCTATTCGTTCATGGTAACTTCTAGCAGGAAGGCAATCACCACTTATTTAAATTACGTGTGGACAGCGTGATAGCATTTTACAGGCAAAGGTGCCATGCGCACCTCCGGGCCCGAACATGCAGCGAAAAGGACCACGACAGGTAGTGCCGACCGGCTGCCATAGACGATTATGTATTTGTTGGATTACAGCACGACTCCTGACCGATGACTGACACCAGTTACGATAGCAGTTCGGGTCTAGATAGATTGCCGATTCGAAACCAACCAGTCCGACGCTTGCGCGACAATTTGGGGGCCCACAGCCTTTAAGCCAAAAGCGCCTCAGTGGGCAAAATAATGTGTGTCCTCTCAAGGGGTATATATAAGCCAAGCTTAGTAACAAGCTTGTCGGAGCAGTTCCTGTTTGCTGACGTCACTTTCTGTCGGCATTTCCTGTGTGGCGAAAACTTTCCCGTTCAGCTCCCATCCCGTGACCTTCCACTGTCATAGATTTATTGATGACAACGTGTTTTCTACAGGATTGTATGTCCTGCTGTTTCTGCTGGTGACAACATTGATCAGTATCATCCGGTGAATCCGGCTAGTACGCCCTTTTTAAGCGGAAGTGAATTTAGTTTTAATGTATTAATTGTATATGCTTAGTGTATTTTTATTTGGATGCCTTGAATGTATTTTAGTATATTTTTCATGTACTCATGTATATTTATACTGTAATTTTAACCAACTGTAACATAATTATTGTATATATTAGTATATTTTTAATTTATAATAAATATACAAAGCGGACACAAAATGTACTTTTGATGCGTTTGTCAGAATGTTCAAAGTATTTCTCCCAGAATACTGAGAAAGCATTCGTATTGAAATTTTTAGCATAAGGCTAAAAATGGAAAATTAATACGAAATTAATACAACGTGTTCGAAATGCATTTATAGCACAGCCTTTATTCGCTAAGGAGTGGCCTGGCCTGGTTCTCGCCTTCTAAGGTGCACGGCTTGGGAAAAGCGTCTGTGGTTTCAAATCCCGCAACTGTGAGCGAGCCTCTGTTTCTGTTATTCGTTCATGGTCTGTTTCTCAAAATTTCCTATTAATCAGCCGACTGGGCACGATAGGCCGAGGAAAGAGGAGAAAAAAAAGAGCTAAGATTACTCTCCTGCACAGCACGGCAGCAATAAATGCTGGTTAACGAAGCCAGAATATTAACAATGTTTCGAGCTCCTTCACATGTTCGGAGCACGTTGTCCGCACCCAACGACTTTAATATACGTGAAGCACGGGCCTCAAAATACAAGAACCAACTAAACCCAAGCACACACATGGGCAACGGTACGTTAGCACGGAGCATCATGGCAGCGTGGGGGGTGACTCTGCAGCATCAGTTGCGGCAGCAGCAGCTGCTCATTAAGAAAAGGAAAAATAAATAATGCCGGCACACTAGCGCAGCTCCTCATGAGCAAGTCGCCCTCTCTTGTGAGGCCCAGCTTGCAAGCAACATTTGCCGGCATGTCTGCGCCGTTATGAGCTGTTGTGCGAGGTACCCATAAATTAAAATATTTCCCTTTCCTCCATCAAGGGAGTGTTCAGTGTAGCTGTTGATCTCTCCACGAGGAAACGTGGGAAGTTAGCAACGACAGCTTTGAAAAACGACTCCTGACAAAATAATGCTTCTTGTTTGTTTTGGGTTGTTGATGCCTCAGATCAACTCGGGCTGTGAGGAACGCCTAAGTGAAATGCTTCCGATAATTTACACTACGTGGGGTTCTTTAACGCACAGTGACAACGAACAGTGCACAGGCCTCTAGCATTCATCGCAGTGCGCCTCATCGCAATGCGCCTCATCGCAGTGCGACCAGCAAGAACGGGGTCGAACACTCGTCTTTTGGGTCATCAGACGAGCACCATAACCACTCTGCCGTCGCGCCGGCTCTCTAAAATAAATAACATGTAACAAATTATGCACCGAGACTCTGTAGTTCATTATTGGGGGTGTAAATCTGTGTTATGGCCAAACATGCTGCAAGCAAAAAATGCAGCAGTAATCGCTTTCTTCTATTTATTTGTTCCGCTACATTTCCGGGATAATAATTGACCACTCTAATCAATTTCATTCGAAGGACAGTAATTGTTATCGTAAATGTGCTCAATTAAATCTCTTGCTTGGGCTAGTTGGTTCATACTTGAAGACGTAATGAAAAACGGCATGAGGATCCAAGATATTCAAGTCGAAGTGGCGCTGGTCAGCTCCTGTGTGTTCTAATTTTGTCCTCGTTTGTAGGGCCGTTTTTCATTACACCTGCAAACTAACGCAGTTTTAGTCGTGCGGCGTCGCGGCGTACTCCTTCGTTTCTCTTTATTTTTCCTCCTTGCGCACTTTGCGAGAATTGACACCAAGAATTTTCCAATAAATGCTAGTAAAATATGTACTTGCGCGAAAAAACGGGACAAGAATGAAGAAACACATTGGGCATATACGGTGCGCATCATCAAACTGGTTTAATTTCAAGAAGGCAGCTATATATGTACCAGTGAGGGCAATTACAAAATCTAGCACTGATGCTACAGCTATAGTTGCTGAGCGCACGACAGATACGGTCACTGATATGTGGCAGCTTCGGCACCGGAAAGTGAATTCTCGGTTCGCATTATCTGCAATCATGCCGACCTACGGAGCATTCCAGCCATTCCACGGAGAAAGAGGAGTCTGGACAGAGTTCTTGGAGCGAGTGAAGCTGTTCTTCGACCCCAACAGCGCACAAGAGAAGAATAAAGGATCCGTGTTCCTGACTTGCTGCGGGTCCAATACCTACTCCTTGCTACGGAGCAGGCTGACGCCTATAACTTCAGATCAAGTCTCCTTCGAAGAGATTCACCGTGCTCCTGAGGCGCTATGTTCCGAATATTTCCGTGGTGGTCTTCCGCTTTACTAAATTCAATAATCGCTCTCGTCAACTGCAGGAAGCCGTCAGCGACTACACCTCATCACTAAAAAAGCTTTCAGCACACTGTGAGTTCGGCACCTTCCTTCCTGGCATGCTGCGGGACAGAGTCGTCTGCGGCATTAATGCCGCGCGAATGCAACGGCGCATGCTTGAAGGGCAAACCTGACGTTCGGGTCAGCAGTCATTCTTATAGTTGCAATGAAGACGGCCAAAAAAAGACTCAACTATGTTGGTGCAATCTCAGGGTATCGCCGAAGCGCAGCTAGTTTCCAGTGGGATGCGAGCGCAGATGAAACAGCGTTGCTATCGCTGTGGAGAGCCGCACTACGCAACAGTATGCCAGTACGCCATATCACGGTGGAATGCATGCAGTAAGATCAGGCATCTGGCCAAAGTATGCCCCTCAAAGTCTACCTACAAGATGAAAAAAAACGTGCCTGGGAAGCACAGTACGCAAAGGCAAACAAAGCAGCCAGTTCACAGCTTTGCGGTCAGTGAAAATCTGCTTTAAATCCAGTCACAGGTCTACGACACATGGCAGATAAACAGCGAGCAAACAATTCCTCCGTTTGTGGCAGTTTTACAAGTCGCAGGCAGGCCCCTAAGAATGGAGCTGGACACGGGGGCCAGTGTCTCCGTAATAGGGGAGACCGCATTCTAACAGCCGTTTCCCGAGCTATCAGTAGACCCATCAGACGTAATTCTGAAGAGTTATTGCAGAAGACTGGCAACCGTTAGGGGCAAGCTTACCGCTTCAGTCCAATTCGGGCGAAGACAGGCAACACTGCTTTTGCTTGTAGCTTCGGACTAGTGTCCGACAATCCTCGGCCGAAACTGCATCAGCAGGCTCCAGCTCGACCACAATTACGTCACCTCCGTTGACTCAATTACGAGCGTTGACGAGCTGCTGACTTGCTACAAAGAAGTACTTGCAGAGGGACTAAGAACATTCAAAATTTTTAAAGCCAAAATTTCTGTCATAGAAGATTCAGCTCTTAAATTCTTCAAACTGCGAACAATTCATTTCGCATTGCAAGACAACGTTGCAGAAAATTTGCAAAGAATGCAGCGAGAAGGGGTATTACACCCATGAGAATATCTGAGCGGGCAGCCCGATTTGTTCTTGTGCTCAAGCAAGACGGCCGCGTGCGCCTATGTGGCGACTTCAAGGTCACAATTAGTGGTTCCACAGTGCTGGAAAAAAATCCCGGGCCGCGAGTCGTCGTTCGTGAAGAACTACAAGTAGAAGTCCTCTATCTCCTTCATGAAACTCACTCAGGTGTGGAAAAGATTAAAGCAGTCACAAGGAGCCACATTTGGTGGGAAGGACTCGACAGCAGCATCGCACAGAAAGTGAAACTTTGCAAAATCTTTCAGCGGCACCGGAGAATGGGACGGAAAGCACAGTCTAATTCTTGGCCGCTTCCGAAGAAACCTAGAAGTCTAGGCTTTGGTGGTTCATTTCAAGGACGCTGCTTTTTTGTCCTAGTCGATGCCAACTCTAATGGGCAGATGGTTCCCGTTCATGCACCTTCAGCGGATGCCACAATTCAATGCTTACGAAGCATACTTTCCACAAATGGCATAACAGACATCATTGTCTCTGACAAAGGCACCGCATTCACCAGCGAGAAGTACGCTGACTTCTTCAGCAAGAATGGAATTCGGCGAATCCTGATCCCACCATACTACCCAGCATCGAACGGAGCAGCGGAGCGCGTCGTGCCGACATTTAAGGAGAAACTATTGAAGGCAACGCCTGGAGATTTCCAAACAAGCTTCGACAGAATCCTGCTTTCCTACAGAACCACGCTGCACGGCTTTACTGGGTCCCCTCCCGCTGAGATCCTCATGGACAAGCAGCTGCAGACGCCCATTCAACGAATGTACCCCGGCCTAAGGGCACACGTGGCCTCCAAGCAATTGAAGCAAAAGATGCGCTGCGACATAAACGCACGCACAGGCTGTTTGCCTTCGTCCGGCGAGCCCGTGTTTGTTCGAAACTTCCGACCAGGCCCAAATTGGATTGCCGGGACGGTTCGCCATCCCGCAAGTTTTTCTTCGCTTCAGGTACAACTCGAAGACGGAACACTGTGGAGCAGGCATGCGGACCACATGCGACCGCGAAGTACGCCTGGCGTTCTCTGAGACGACGAGGAGCCTCTTTCTGCACTAGAGGTGACAACGAGCACAGAGCAGATGTCCCCGCCTCGCTACTCAATAAGCACCGAGCCGTCTGCAACAGCCTCGGCGCGTCAACAGAAGTCAAGTTCTGCCCCTTTGCACCCCCAGTTTCGCCGGTCGTCCCGGGTCAGGAAGCCTGTTAGCTACTACGGGCTACAGCTGTAGGTGTAAACAAGGCACCACTCGTGCCCCAGTGCCGTGCAGCAGGCTTCATAACAAAGGGAGGGGTGTGACGACTCCCCAAGGCAGCGGACGCGACGGACACCGCAGGCGCCTTCTCAATGGCGCCCAGGTGCAGGGGGGAAAGGAAAATAAAAGAAACTCTCTCCCGCTTTTCAGGGAGAGGAGACAGTCTGAGTCCCGCCAGCAACGTGCGCTGTCGGTTTACAGGGCGCCTCTTCCCGCACCCTCCACCGGGCGCGTTGGTGACCCCCTTCGGCATTCGGTTCCAAACTCGCCCCTTTACAATAATATAACTTTCCTGCTATTTTTCAAAATATTTTTGATATGGATAGTAAGTTCTATGTTATGAAAATTGCAATCCGATATTTTAACAGTTATGCCTTTTGCATGTTCCGTTTTTCGCTATCTAGTTTTAATTTACAAAATAGTGGTCTAGTTTTTTTTTAAAGCCACTGTGAATTATTTCCATAGCTGTTCACTTGTCTTCTTTCATGCAAATTTGATAGTTCTCCTCTCTATTTTAAATTTGTTAGATATGGATAGCAAGTTTTACGTTATGAAAACTGCAATCAGATATTTCAAATGATATGTCTTTTGCATGCTCAGGTTCACGCTCTATAGTTTTAATTTACAATGCATTATTAGAGACATAGCAGAGATAGTAGAGGGCATTTGAATATAACAGCAGTAATAAGCGACAAAGCCAGGAAGTATTTCTGAAGCTGATTGCTCCGATTTATTCCACAATGCAGCTCCGCGGATACTAGGTGCTTATGGAGCTCTGCTGCCGACCTGAAAGACGCGACTTCGATCCGGGCCGCTGCCGTCGCAATCCAATGGAGACGAAATGCTATAGGCTCATGTACTATGCGATGGCAGTGGACGTAAAAAACCGTTTGTTGTCGAAATTGTCCGGAGCCCTACATTGCGGCCTGTCTCGTTGTGGCATTCACTTTGGGACGTTAAACCCAGAAGAACTAAACCAATCCACAATTCAACTGCCCGTGGAAGATTGTAAACTTGATAGAATTTAAGGATGCGAAGAGAACTATATCTATTTTCTTGGTCCGCTAGGTATCTCGCTCAGTTGGGGCCACATGTGAGATAAGCGCTTAAACTATGGTTGACACGTGGACGACTTTGCACAACTTGATTACATTATCACATATGCGTCAATGCGAAAAGGCCTCCAGTGAAATGGGCGTACATGATGCCGGTGAAATGCTACGATTGTAATGGCTGCAGATAAATCTGTTAACATTTCATTGAACTAATTATAGTCTCGATACGTCGCTGATGAGATGAGCTGACAGCACTGCAGACGCATACTGAGACCACGGCCCTGTTCCTTGCACATATCTGTTGGCAGATAAATTCGCGAGCCAATGCTCTTTTCCTTGATCTACTGCGATTTCGCATGACTCAAGTAAACCGTTAGCGACCATCTGGTACACCTTTTACGTCTGGTACATATGACTTTGCGTCGCCAGTCGAAATGCAGTTGCCGGCTTTGGAACAAGTTAGTCATGGTTTCTGGGGTGTCTGATGTAATCATTGGTAGTCTGTGGAGCATTCAACTTTCGTTTGTATAACATTTCTTAGACCACGAAGACTGAGGGATAAGTAATTAGCCCTTCTGCGCTCATATAGTGAATCAGCCGTTCCTGAGCCTAGCAAAATGCGCATTTTTATTACCATAGCAAAAGCGAAGTGTATGCAACTGCACT
This sequence comes from Amblyomma americanum, assembly GCF_052857255.1. Classification (NCBI taxonomy): domain Eukaryota; kingdom Metazoa; phylum Arthropoda; class Arachnida; order Ixodida; family Ixodidae; genus Amblyomma; species Amblyomma americanum. The sequence continues at coordinate 52,683,179 of NC_135505.1, read as the reverse complement.
CTTCAAGACAGAATCTGCGTCAAACATTTGTACTTTTGCGATGGGCATTGCAATAAAATGGTTTACAAGTCACGTGCATGAATTCTACATCAAAGCTGCGCAGAAAAGAACGACGCGATTCATAAAGTTGAAAGGTGAGCTAGGGCTCTTAAGAGGGAAAGGATATCGCAAAGCAAAGGTGCTCCTTCTAAATCTGTGGTTTTTGATAAAAGGTGCAATGTCTCCACTTAATCAGGTCGAGACAATGGGATATACTTTATAGACCCTTATTCTTCTGGTACTACGCGCAGATTTTATTAGCGTACTTAGCGCACGTGACGCTGCAAAGCAATAAAAGCAAAAGGTAACGCGGAAGCTACGAGGAATTTGCTCCTAACTGAGGAGCTCCCACTCATAAGGTCGTCGTCGTGCTCCAGAACATGTTGTGCCTAGATGATCCTAAGGTTCTTTTTCTTGAACCAAAATCAGAGCCGTCTTAGGACCAAGGAATAAGCTCCTGCATGGTCTCGAACTCTTCACTGGGCATATTATAAGAGCAAACAAGCCCACGTATGATCGGTGTATTTAGGATGTTGTCTTCCACTGTTTACGGCCATCCTTTGTAAACCGTATTAGACACTCAAGCAATTCCTGCTAGTTAGAACAGATTTCATCAATCAGATTATTCCATCTAAGGTGTGTTGTGAGATGCTTCCAACACTCATATTTGTATATTACCCTGTTACGTATCGTTTGTTTAGAAATCTGCAGAATGTGTACAGATAGATAAAAAATCTGGGAGATAAATTTTTGGCACACTCTTCTGGTGTATTCATTTCTTGGGCTCCCAACGTAGCCAATTTCGTTATCCGCCACAACTTTTAGCATGCTGACTTCTTTTCACTTCGCGTTTGTATGCCTTAAAACCAGAACGCAATTGAGTTTGCGCCAATATTTATCGGCCATTTGTTTGCACTGATATTTTTGCACGCTTCAAAATCAGAGGATACAGGGGAACCTGATTGGCTAACTAAAATTTGATTCCAAACCTTCGAACATAATGCGCGGCGGTAGCGTGGCCTATGCCAACCTCATAAAACTTTTGCTGCTGTGACCGCAACATGTTGGAGCGGCCGTATGTATGCAAGTGCTGGTGGAGCCCACACTGTAAATGTTTAGTCAGTCATTGCGTTTGGTTCCCACCAAAGATTACTGCTTTTTAAGCTAGTGATGAAGCCAGGATCTTAAGTTTTTAGCAAGGTCTGCCGGCTACAGTCGCTTGTGAAACCCCAGTGAAGGCTCTGCTTTGGGAGGACACGGCCGTACCTCCAATTTTTTCACTTGATGCATGCATACTTTGATAATTATCATGTGAACGAACCCCGGGGCGTTTTGAACACGACTGACTTCTTTAAATTGCTCCACCGTGTTAGCCAGCCATCATCCACAGCTTCAAAATATCTACGGAAGAATAGTAACACATAGCAGTTAGCAGTACAATAACTATAGCTCATTAACTGGCAGTTTTCGGGCTCATCCCAAGCCACACAGGTCATCGGCCCAATATTGCAACAGGATGGTCCCATCCTGGTCTTTGTAGGGCCAGCTTTGCCAATACAGTTCCAATGTTGGGCCAATTACTTGTGCGGCTTGGGCATTTCCTTGTATAATGGTCACCGATTTCAAGAAACTGGTATCAGAGGGGACATCGTCTTTAGGAAGGAGCTTTATTTTTTTTATCTGTTCTTGCTCAGAGAGATCCACGATATTTTGTTGGGAGCAGTTACAGATCCAGCGTATTTAGAGTAGCCCCGCGAACCTCAGACTTCTGGCAACTAATCCGTCCTTACGCGTTTAGCATAGTAATCGTAGATACCTCCGCATCAAGTTTAGCAGTAGCCGGTGAGATATAAACAGTTTCTCCGCTGTCGACAACATTGCTACATAAACTTACAGAAGAGAAAATACTGTGTGTAAAGCTCTGTAAAGTTTAGCCGCAAGCACTCGAACGGTAATGAAGAGGCGGCAGACATTTTCGTTCAGTTGCGCGTAGAGTGAACTAGGGGAGCTTATTAACAAAATCTTCTGGTCACGCCGCCGCATACTTATTTCAAAACGTTACTCACCTTTTCAGCGCAAAGTCTGAAAATTACTCCAAGTATCTATTCGCCTGTGTTCACTTCCCGACTCAAAGTTGCACAGGGGCTGATCTACTGCAGCGAAATGAAAGCTCACTGTTTTTATACACCCCATTCAGAGGAATGTCTCGATGACTTCAGGCTCAATAAAGACAATATTGATGTGATTCTGTCTTATCTAAAAGCGAAGCAGCTTATTTCCAAATACATCTTCACTAATGAAGCTCCACATGTCTCTCTGGCATTTTTCTGCCTACAGACTGCATGCGTATTATTAAACAGCGCCCTTCAGTTACGTTGTCTTCGTCACGTCGTTTCGCTGCATTTGCTAAGTATCCACAAGGAAATTTATGTTAATTTATTTATTCATCTGTTTTGCAGCATCTGTTATGTCAATCTGAAATTATTGTTTGATGAATTTTAATTTTCTTCCACATTGGTAGCTAAATGTAGTGCGTAATCTATCATAAAGACCGAAGAACATGCTTAACATTTACCGAGGAGACTGTGCTGCATACCTAGAACAGATTTCTACATATCTGATCCTTATTTTTGGTTCTCCTGCTTCACCTTTACCATTAGGGAGGTTATCTCTGCGCATGTTTGTCTTATATTAACATCGTGGTGGCGCAATATTTTTCGGAACTCTACATTTTCTGCCGCCTAGAACACGACATCGTCCGCCACAGCTACCACGCATAGAAGTCTTACTTTAGGCAGCAATTCAGAGTCTACATTTTGCTAGCAGGCAACCTTTCATTCCTCGAGGAACCAAATAGCGTCTGGCGGCCATAAAAAGTAGAGCGTTTCTCGCTTTGTTCTTTCATAAGTACGCTACTTATTATAGCACTCTGAAAAAAATATCTCATCTTACCAATAAGCGTTTCTCTCTGCCCAAAACCTCAATTCTTAATAGAAATGCCGACACCTACAACATTTAGCTCTCGAGATCATCGTTTTCCCCCATTTCAACTATTCCCCTGAGTGAACGGCCCTTCTTTAAGGTCGTTGACGCGCATTTCCCTGAAAGCATGTATTGTTTCACATTCTGTGGTCCTTCGTTTCAAGCTGCTTACTGGCGCTTTACCTCATTGTTTAATGAGGTAGGCTGTGTTAGCCATTCGCCACTCTGATGGATAATGGTCTAGCCCCTATTTTCGCCTGTCACTTCCTGTTCTTTTTTATTTTTGTCTCGCTCATATTTCTCCTTCAGTATCGTGTCACTGCTCATGCTTTGGCCAAGATTGCCGTTGGTGGGCTTTACAGCGTACAAATTGGTCGCATTTTTGAAAGTCTGGCGACAAAAACTTTCTCCCGGCTTCTTTCGTGCTGCTATTAACTTCGCTCAACGGTTTATGCACGCAGTGGCCAATTTGTTCATTTAAAAATGCCTTACATGCCTCTCGGAAGGCATTGGGTAACGGGATAAATAAAAAAGCAGGTGTATATAGCACTTCTTAAAAGAACGATACCAAATATAATTATCACGACTTACTCAAAAGGCAGGCGGAAAAAAACGAATAGATAATGAAACAAAACGAGTCAAAATAAGCAAACTCAAAACTAACCGGAGCTAAATAATTATTAAGTAACCGGGCAAGAAACACTAGCACAGAATCTGATAACCAAATGGGATATTCAAGGGAAAAAAGCATGCCCCATAGGCACAGACCTAAATGTGCTAGTTGTTACTGGTAAGACGTTTCACTAGCTCATCATGAAATGAATCGTGGTTGCGCTGCGAGGGAATGCAGTTTTGAAGATCATGCCTGCAGTGTATAAAACGGGGGAGCTGCGAAAAGCTATATGCATCAGTGCTGCCATAAAAGCGTGTGTAGCTGAAATTATTGCGCGGTCTGGTTGACAAGGGTTCTTGTAGGTTCTATAATGGTGACCAAGTTGTGGAGATTAATTTGAGAAACAGAGATGAAAGGGCTATGTATGGACGAATTCTTAACGGATGAAGAGAAAGGCCCAGGATTATTGGGGTTACGCTTAACTGATAACTGTATTTTAGAAAAATAAAGCGACTAGCATTATTTTGGATTCGCTTCAACGTTCCTCAAGAGGAGACTGAATGGAAGAAGCGTAGTCAAGCTTGGATCTAACAAAAGTGAAATCCGCTTGTTTACGCATGTTGGCTGTAGAACACTGGAAAATGCTGCACAGAAAACTAATTCTCTTGAACCATTAGCAGAATGGTTATCTTATCAAACTGGGCAAGATTAGGTGTTAGGAATGGCGACGCCAAGGACTTGAAAAACTACAGACCGATCTGCTTACTCTCCGTTGCCTGCAAGTTATTTACTAAGGCAATCGCTATTAAATTTAGGGCAACCGTAGACTTAAATCAACCAAATGATCAGGCTGGTTTTCGTAAAGTATATTCCACAATAGATCGTATTCACAGTATCAATCACGTGATAGGGAAATGCGCAGAATATAACCAACCTCTAGATCTAGCCTTCATAGATTACGAGAAAGCATTCGACGCCGTGGAAACATAAGCAGTCATACAGGCATTGCGTAATCAGGGTGTAGAAGAGCCCTATGTTAAAATACGGGAAGATATATATATAGCAACTGCGCAGCTACTATAGTCCTCCATAAATTCAGCAATAAAATGCCAATAAGGAAGGGCGTCACAGCAAGGAGGCATGATTTCGCCAATGATATTCACCGCCTGTTTACAGGATGTATTCCGAGGCCTAAATTGGGAACAGTTGGGAATAAGAGTAAATGAAGAATACCTAAATAATCTGCGATTGCTGATGACATTGCCTTGCTGAGTCACTCAGGAGGCGAATTGCAAATCATGATCAATGAGTTAGAGAGGCAGAACAGAACGCTGGGGGTCAAAATTAACATGCAAAAACCAAGGTAATATTCAACAGTCTAGCAACAAAACAGCAGTTCACAATTGGCAGCAAAAGCCTGGGAGTGGTAAAGGAATATGTCTAATTAGGGCAGGTAGTGACCGCTGACCCGGATAATGAGAGGGAAAGAACTAGAAGGATAAGAATGGGGTGGAGCGCATATGGCAGGTTCTCTCAGGTCATGAATGGCAGTTTACCAATTTCCCGCATGAGAAAAGTGTACAACAGCTGTATCTTACCGGTACTCACCTACGGGGCAGAAACGTGGAGGCTAATGAAAAGAATTCAGCTTAAGTTAAGAACAACGCAGCGAGAAATGGATAGAAAAATGATAGGTGTAACGTTAAGAGATCGGAAGCGGGCAAAGTGGGTGAGGGAACAAACGCGGGTCAATGACATCCTAGTCGAAATCAATATGAGGAAATGGGGGCAGGGTATGCAATGCGAAGGCAAGATAACCGCTGGTCCTTTAGGTTAACGGAGTGGATTCCAAGAGAAAGTAAGCGTAGCAGGGGGCGCCAGAAGGATAGGTGGGCGGATGAGATTAAGAAGTTTGCAGGCAAAGGGTAGATGCAGTTGTCAAATGACAGGGTTCATTGGAGAGACATGGGAGAGGCCTGTGCCCTGCGGCTTAGTAAGGCTGATGGCGATGATGTTGACGATGATGATGATGAGGGGCCCGGCCCAATAAATTGCCAATGAAATAGTCACGGAAGAACGAATTTGATGACTTTTGAGTAAAAGACATTACCTTACCCTGGGAAGCTTTTACGATTATTAGTCATATTTTGCACCCTTCAATAATAATGTCCAGGTCATTTTGCAGTGAAATGTGGTGGTGAGTGATCTTCATTGACATGTAAATGATGCAATTATCAGCAAATACTCGCATCCAGGATGAAATGTTTTTTCGGGAAATCATTATTCTATATTAAAAAGAGTAAGAAACCAAGGACGCTCCCTTGCGCAACACCTGGCGTAACATCAGAAAGTGTAGATGAGTGGTTATTAATAACTGTGAGCGGCAGCCGGTTCGAAGGAAAATGAAAGAGCCATGACAAAGTTAGAGTCGAATTTGGGCGAACAAAGCCTAGATATTAGGTGACAATAAGTTATTCAATTAAATGCTTTTCCGAAGTTTGTGGGCTCGGCAACGCGCGCTCGATGGCAAGCGCTCATTCTCATCCTCTGCTCCTTCTGCAGGCAAATTAGCAATTTTGCTTATTTGCTCCGCATACTCGCTATCTTGGTTTATTAGCGTTGCCAAGCCCACATCACTGTCTTACTGTTGCTTACGACTGAGCTCACATTCTTTTTAGACTTCTTAATATCCGGTGATATCGAGGCTAACCCTGGACCTAACACCCGTTCCGCGTCTACGCAAACGTCTTCTGATATGCTGAACGCCTTAGACGAAATAAGAACTGGGCAAACTACATTCCTGAATGAAATAAAAATTATTCACAGCAAGCTGGTGCAAACCGACAAGGCCATCGAAGAAGTAAACAAAAGGTTCGCTAAAATTGCTTTAAAGGCTTAAGTAGCATGCCTGAAGACGTTTGCTGAAGACAACGCTAAACAAATCACTATCATGACGCCCAGGATGGATGATGCTGAGCACAGGGCCCATCGTTCTAATCTTTAATTCGTAAGCCTGAAAGATGGAGCACAGGAAACATGAGACGAGTCTGAAAAACAAGTAATTAAAATCTGCAACGAAACCCTCGATGTAATCATCCAACCTACCGACACCGAATGTGCACACAAGATTGGACGCTACCAAAGAACCAAAAATCGACCTATAGTTGTAGCCTTTGCTCACTTCAAAGCTAAGGAATCAGTCATGTGACGTGCCAAGAACCTGAAAGGTTCTTCATATGCAATATCTCAACATTACTCATCCAGAACCCGACATGTCGGCAAACGTCTGCTTGAATATGCCGAATCCGAAAATAAAACTTACAAATGAAGATATAACTAACTTATTACAGATAAGACCACATGCGTTTTTGACCACTCCTCCCAGACTGACGTTCTCTATCTGACTGTTGCCCCGCATCAGCCTTAGCAAGAGGCAACCTCGCGCTGCAGATCCCATGCTAAGTATGTAGCTTTAATTTACACAAACATCAGAAGCCTTTTACCAAAATCATATTCATTGCGCCGCCTTATTGACACCACCGAATGTTAAATAGCGGTACTAACGTGAACTTGGCTGTATCCTTTTGTTTATAACTCTGAATTATCTGCCACGATCGCGAGAACTGGCGTGGCAGGGGCGTCCCAATTGCCACCCATCAAAGTTTACTCTGCTACCCCATAAGCGTTACCTCATGTTTCTAAGTCACGTTCGTTGGCTCCAAAACATTTAACCCGCGCGTTATCATCTGGTCCTGTTGCAGGCCTCCTGACGCTGATGCCTGGTTTGTCATGCACTTTCACGATGCCCTCCAGCCTATAACCACCTCACATCCGCGCACTCCTTTGCTTATATTAGGCGACTTTGATTTTCCTCTCATACCGTGGAATGACATTCCAAGAACATTAAATAAGCATACTATTGGGGACAATTTTTTGAAATCGTTCCTCACATTTGGTCCTCTCAGCTCGTCACCAACCCGACAAGGCAGGATAATCGTTGTTCTAGCGTTCTCGATTTCGTGCTCGCTACTCACCCTGACAGCATTTCACCGCTAACGCACCCATCAGGCTTGATTGATCACTCGGTAATCTACGGCACCGATCACAGTTCCTTATTACGCCCTCAAAAATTAACGAAACCATTAACGCTCTACGATAAAGGTCACTACGATACCATGAATGGCAACTTCAGTAAATTCTGTAGATATTTCCTTTCAAAATTTTCAAATCGCTCCGTCGAAACTAATTGGTCTCTCTCCACAGATAAAATGCGCGTGCTCATCCGCACCCACATCCCCACTAAAACCTTCACGAGAAGTTATCATCGCCATGGTTCAACGAAACGTTAAAAAGGTTGCTTAGCGAAAATAAAAGGCTCTTTCAATCTGCAAAGAATTCAAATGACGTTAAGGCATCGGAGAAGTATCAGGCTGCCGAAAAGAACTTTCTTTCTCAAACACCACAAACCAAAAGCCAAAGACCTACTCATCCACATTGTCTGATATGCTTCACATCAACCCCAGGGAATTTTAGGAGGCCATAAACCCAAAAGCAACCCCGCCAATATCGCTGTGCGACAAACACGGTTCACCTATTCCACACACTGACGCAGCCGAAGGGATAAATTTCACATTTTCAGCCAGTTTCACAAACGATCCTGCAGGCAACATGCCTAAATACCCTTAATTTGACTATCCTTCAATGCCGTAAATACGTTATGACCCTAACGAAATCATTACGTTAATCGATCCCATGAAACTAACTTCATCAGCTGGTATGGATGAAATCAACGCAAAACTTCTCAAGGATACTAAAAGCGTGGTAGCCGTTCTCCTAAGTCATATCTTCCAGCAATCACTTGAGTCCGGTATAGTACCTAACGAATGGAAAGTGAGGAAAACCATCCCAGTGCACAAAAAAGGCTCTTTATCGTCAATTAAGAACTACCATCCCATATCCCTCAGTAGCGCTCCCTCTAAACTAATGGGGCACGAAATCTACTCACACATCATTACCTTCTTGCTGACTGTCAACTTTTTTCACAATTCTCAGCACGGATTTCTGAAAAACCTATCCTGCTCTACACTACTGGCTCTCTTTACTCACGACATCAGTTCTAATACGGTCACTAACACCCGTGGACGCTCTTTTCCTAGACTTTGAGAAAGCTTTTTTAAAAGTTTCCACCAACGCCTCTTATTTAAACTTTCACGCCTAAACCTCAACCTATTAGTATATGATTGGCTCCGATATTTTTTGACTAACCGCCAACAATTTCTATGGGTTAACAATCATGCATCTTTTATCTCCCCAGTCGCCTCAGGCGTGCCACAAGGCATGGTTTTATGGCCTCTATTATTCTTAATTTACATTACCAACCACGGAAGTGATCTGTCTCACCACCTTTCGTTTGTCGCCGAAGACTGCGTAAAAAACAGAGACTTGCCATCTGCAATGCGACATAACACTTGTGGAAGAGTTTTGCGCAAACAGGCTAATGTCCTTAAACGTTAATAAAACAAGTCTAATATAATTTCATTGCCGGCAATTGTGTCCTGCTCCTAACTACATCCTTCGTGGCTTCATGATATCCCACGCATCTTAATATGAATATTTAGGAATCAGCCTAACACAGGATTTCTCTTGAACCACCCCCAAAATGAACAGAACCAACCAAGCTAACCGTTTTCTGCGTTCTCTAAAACGTAACTGGTATCTAGCATCTCCTTCCATAAAAATCTCGGCCTATTTAACTCTTGTCCGTCCTAAACTTGTATATTCATGCTCAATCTGGGCCCCCAATAAATTAACCTAACCAAAACCCTTGAGTCCGTCCAGAGCCACGCGGTAAGATTCGTATATTCCGATTATTCATATCATACGAGCGCAACAGCAATAAAAACAAAAGCTAACCTGCCCAGCCATCAATCCCGTTGGAAAATAACCAGACACTGCTTTTCAACAGGCTTTATCGTTCCCAATTGAGACATTGCGTTATCACCACTGCACACCAACTATCACTTCGTGTCAGTCATCAAAGCCTAGTTCTAGCGCGTTATAATTTCCGGCTGCTGCTTCTCTTATCATCGTGACGACACGTAGTTGCGTCCTAAAATTTTTCTCTCCTTTTTAGTGCCCGAGGAAAAAATGTGTGCAGCGCCTTCTGAGTGGTGTAAACAGGGAGCCATTAAAAACGCGGAGAGCCGTGCACATATGTTGGAACAGCCATTTATATTCTCCTGAGCTTCGTCTATCTCACCCCAGTCAGAGGTCCCAGCAGTTAAACGGATACTGAAGCAAAATTTGAAAAAAAAAACTAAGAAAACAATAATTGCGATCATGTCGGCATATAGTTGTCACTGCAAACTTCTTACCAGTTGGTTTCATTTCGACGCTAGTGAAAGCGCTATAGCCTCCGTGTCATACGCAGAGTGCAGAGTCAAGCTAGCCGACGACGGTTTCCTTGTTTGTTTTTTCATGTGCCTTCGCACAGCTGTGTTACACGAAACCTCGTTCTGCTGTTTAGAGCATACGTTCTACCAGCGACAAGTACGACCATGAGTATGAAGGTTTGAATATGATTAAAAAAACGGCTTATGGCTGCAAGCTTTCAACGCAAAGCCAAGACTAACAACCTAAGGCAGCAGGCGTGTCCGGACGGTTGGTGCCAGCAACATAGTAATCTTTAATCTCGCATACTGATCATACTATAGCATTAACAGCAACAGCCGTTAAGGACCTGGTTTGAGGCGTTGAGTTGTGTCATGTAGGAATTAATAACTTCTTTATCGATGCGTCATAATATCGTTCATTGCTTCATTTTGCCTAATGTGATTCATTTGTGCATACGTAACATGAACTGCAGCTTCGGGCTGTTCAATCCTTTAAGTACGTTCTGTGCGCAAACGCGAACGCGTTTAGACCACTAGTCGCTACTGCACTAAACTATTTAGCAATAAGCTCTGCACGGATTAAAGGAACACGAATGCTCCCAACGGCTTCATTTAAATAAACATTCCAGTGCGATATGTTTTGTGGCGATAGCTATATATTCCACTAGCATTTCGAGCCTTCAGTGTGGCCGCGCCGTGGACACGATGTTGGCGCCGTGGCTGGTCACGTGGTTGGTCACATGGTGAGGTGCAGTGGTCGGGGGTGCGGCGCGCCAGCGAAACTAAGTGGGGGCGAGTGAAGAAGGGGAGAGGATGGAGTAGAGTTCTTCCACGTCCAGGGAATAAGATGAATAAGGAACGCTCAGCGAAATAAAGCGCAGAAATACTGATTTTGGAGTTCGACTGAGCGAGTTCCACTCGGCGAGCTGTAGGTATCGCGTCCCTTAAGGTTAAACCAGAGCTGAACCACAGCCGTTTTTAAGCTAATATTACACACCAATTATCATGCGTTATAAAACTTAAGTTCTTCGAATGTTCTTTATTCTTTCAACACAGCTATCGTATTCGCGGCAGGTTAAATACAGGGACGAAAGGCAGAAAATTTGCGTGCGGGCTTACAACGCCCGAATCATGTCTTAAATGACGACAACAAATTCGGACAGTAAAAAATTGTATTTCACTTTATGTCGTTCAGAACGTGCGCGGATTCGCCGATCCTGAGTTCCTCGTTTGTAATATCTTTGTTCGAAAATTGCGCCGAAAACCCTTCGCCGCCTGTGCTTAAACCATAGTTGGTCTTTACTGTTCGGGTTTTTGTTGAGAAGGCAAAAGGAACATTGTGAGGGCTTACGTTGCAAAGGATTCTCAACGTGGCGGAACTTATTCCACAATCTTTTAAATGTTCTCCGAAAACTAATGTGTCTTTCGTTGATGTGTAAGCTGGCCAATAAGGCTGCGCTTTCATTGCTAAAGCTGCTTTCTCCACGCGAATGCCCGGATGACATACCTAAGGCGCTGAAAAACAAAACAACCAATACGAAGTACACTGCATCTCTCGCTGTCAATGCTCCCGTTACGTCTTTGCCGAAAGACTTTTGAGCATCCACTACGGTATTGAAGTTGCCGTCTTGCTTGTTCTAGCGTAGTTCACTGTTCTAGTGCCCTCTCCGCTGTCCCTCCTATGGCTGTGTTTTGTCGTAATCAGTAGCCAAACTACACCCTCTCCACAGCAAAGGCCTTGTATAAAGTTAACCGTGTGATGAGCAAGATTTTCTTTTCATGCAGAGTTTACATGCTACTACTCGCACCTTACTCTCCGTCACCCCCTCCTGCATTCACCTTCTTTCCAAGCAAACCCTTCTCTCCAGGGTGCCTGGCAAAGAGAGACGATTTCTCCATTACTCCTTACTTTGTGTTTACTCTATCATTGTATTCAAGGGGTAAAATTTGAAAAAAAATCGGGGATAAATGTTCCTTATATACTTATATTACCTGATGACATTGCCTTGCTAAGTAAATGAGGGGCCCAGCATAACAGAGTATGTTAACAGGAAAATCAGAGCGGTGGGACCGCATTAAGAACATTTAGCTCTTCTCTATATCCAGAAGTATGACGGTCAAATCTCTCAGGCCGAATGGTCGGTCTGCAAGTTACTGTTGCTGTTGCCTCTGAAGGGTTTTCAAGTGAACCTTGCGCTCCTGTGTCGCCGTCTTCTGCAACAGTAGAGGTGTCTGCAACAGTAGAGGGCTAATAAATAAAATGTAGAAAACTAATTCAATGTCCAAGACTTTGGGAAGGAACCGAGAGCTCAGCAGAGGTGGCAAGCTACTGGAAAGCATAAGTGTGCACATTGACCTTGTGCAGGTAGCGACCACGGATTTGGACCATAAGATATAAACACCTAGCTCAATAAGAAAGCATAACAAGTTTTGGACAGTGCAGCGAGCCGTGGCTGCACTAGCTGCACTGGCTCGCTGCGCTCACAGGCTACGCTGGCTGACTGCGCTAGATGGCTGACTGCGCTGGCTAGCTGGCTGGCTTGCTGGCTGGCTTCCTGTCTGGCTGCCTGGCTGGCTGGCTGCCTGGATGGCTGCGCTCGCTGTCTGCCTGGCTGGCTGGCTGCCTGGCTGGCTGCGCTCGCTGTCTGGCTGGCTCGCTGGTGGCGCTAGCTGGCTGGCTGGCTGGCTGGGTGGCTGTCTGGCTGGCTGCGCTGGCGGTGCTATAGTGTTCTAGAAGGGGGTAGTGGGTTCAGGGAGAGCCCGCGGGTGCGCCATCTCAAGTCGATAGCGCCAGATGGTGCCACCGGAGCACATGGCTGTAAAGAACCCGCGACATATCCGCGATACGCGCTGCATTCGCAGCGCCGAGAAAGCTGTGTGCATCTGTTGTAACACCGAAAATCGGACGTCTGCAGCTCCAATGCATTTTTCTTAAAACCTACCTCTCAAGGCAAAGAGCCCGGAAAAGGTGGAAAGGCGGACATGCCACAACTTTGTGCGAAGATAAAGCCGACCCGACGAGTGCAGAGACAGAGCCGCCGTACGACGATCCGGTTGCATATCTGAACGCAGACCTCATAAACAGGGCAGAAATAAAGTTGTGGTTGAGCAAATTGCTTCATTGTTTATTAAAATTTACGATGCACGTCCAGACGAAATCACATTCACTAATAAAGTTAGCTAAACAATTGCGGCACGCGTACTTATGCATCCTGAACAAAGATATCCCAAATCGACGAGGCTTTATTTCATCAAGTTCAGCTTTTATTTTCCAAAGCACACATTCACTGAAATCTAGAGAGATAATTCCAGCTACGGTGATGCCATTAATAGGCGGTCACGGCGGTTGCTACAATGCACGAAATTTTGTAATAAACATGTAAAGAAAAAAGTAGGGGAACTAATGGCTGCAAGCAAGTTTATTGGTACAATAAACGGGCAGCCACCTCTTTTTCAAGGCACTGCTTACGGCAGCTACGAGAGAGGCACTCTAGACAACGCTTATCTTCGTCAACAATTTCTTTTTCCGCCGTTCCTGTTGCGATTGGTTCAGCCCTTTTACATAAAAGTGCAGCCTTGTCAGCACATACAACTTCGTCAACTCTGTTGTGGGCGCATCTGCCTGCTGGCTGCAACCTAAGGCATAACAAAAATTTGCCTTCACAAGCAGCATTGAATCTACTATGTTGTTACTGCAGAGTTTCTTGCGACTGAAGAAAACAGGGAATATATTATGTAACGTCTTCACTGCCCGGAAAAGTTCTTGCGAAGGATACAACAACTCTCCCTTGTCACATATCACTGTGAACTCAGAATTTCTGCCTTCCTTAATGGAGCTTTCCAACAGAAAGGATTTGCAGTGCTTGCAGTCATAACGTTTAAGAAACTTTCGGGCAACATACCCTGCCATATATTGTATAAGCAGTACGTCGCTCTCCTGCTCTACATACTCTCTGTGCTCAGCAGAAATACTCTGAAGCATGCGCTCGGATGAAGATAGGTTGCCTTTCTCGATGAGGTCGTCGATTGCAGCAACTCTGTCTTCATCCTGGAGAGAACTTATTTCTCCACTGCCTCTATAAAGGTCAGCATTTCTCGAGCGCACTCTCGTGGCAAGTTTGTAAAACGACAAGCTGTTGACGACAATTAGAAACTGTGTAGGGGTTGGGTGGTCGTTGGACCCGCAGGATTGCCTGATTATGCCAAATAAATATTCCAGTGGATCCTGGCTCAATCTCTTTACTCCACTCTTTACTCAATCTCTTTACTGGCTTTACTCCACTTGTAGCCGGTTTGACACCCAGGAGCAGAGCAGCGTCGTTGCTGTTGGCGGTTCGGCATTCCTATGTTTCACGAAGGAAAAAGGCCGCCGGCGAAACTAAAATGATGCGCTGAAAAAAACGGAGAACAGCCAAAGCCGCAAACCATGCGTGAACAAACGTGCGAGAGGCAGCACATGGGCGCCAAAAACAGCCAGCCCACGCGACTACAGCGCCGCCGCTATTATCCGGGTCCCGTCCGCACTTGCAGCCTCGCCGCAATGCATGAGGCGCGCCGGCTGCTGAACCCGCTGCTGGCTGGATGCCTAACTGGCTGTCTGTCTGGCTGTGCTGGCTGCGCTAGCTGGCTGGTTCGCTGGCTGTTCTGGCAGCGCTGGCTGCCTGGCTGGCTGGCTGGCTGGCTGAGCTCGCTGTCAGGCTGGCTGGCTGTGCTGGCTGGCTGGCTGGCTGCGCTCACTGTCTGGCTGGCTGCCTGGCTGGCTGCTCTCGCTGTCTGGTTGGCTGGATGCACTCGCTGTCTGGCTGGCTGCCTCGCTGGCTGCGCTGGCTGGCTGGCTGTGCAGGCTGGCTGGCTGGCTGGCTGGCTGCACTGGCTGGCTGTCTGCCTGGCTGCGCTAGCACGATGGCACTCTGGCTGTGCTGGCTGCGCTAGCTCGCTGGCTGACTGGCTGCGCTGGCTGGTTGGCTGTGCTGGCTGGCTGCCTGGCTGGCGGCGCTCGCTTTCTGGCTGGCTGGCTGCACTCGCTGGCTGCGCTGGCTAGCTGGCTGCGCTGGCTGGCTCCCTGACGGTGCAGGCTGGCTGGCTGGCTCGCTGGCTGCGGTGGCTGGCTGGCTATCTGGCTGGCTGCGCTAGCTGGCTGGCTGGTTGGCTGGCTGGCTGGTTGTGCAGGCTGGCTGGCTCCACTCGCCGGCTGGCGTCTGTCTGGCTGTGCTGGCTGTCTAGCGGGCTGGCTGGCAGCGCTGACAGCGCTGGCTGTGCTGGCTGGCTGGTTGTGCTGGCGGACTGGCTGGCTGCGCTGGCTGGCTGGCTGGCTGGTTGCGCTGGCTGGCTGGCTGGCTGCGTTGGCTGGCTGGCTGGCTGGCAGGCTGGCTGGTTGTGCTGGCGGGCTGGCTGTACTGGCTGCGCTGGCTGGTGGTGCTGGCTGGTGGCCGGCCAACCAGGCAGACAATCAGCCAGGCAATAAGCCAGGCAATCAGTCAGGATATCCTGGCAATGAGCCAGGCACGCAGGCAACCAGGCAGGCAGCCACGCAGGAAGGGAGCGAGGCAGGCAGGCAGGGCAGCCAGCCAGCCAGGCAGGCAGGCAGGCAAGGCAAGGCAGCCAGCCAGCCAGGCAAGGCATCCAGCCAGCCAGGCATCATGCCATTCAAGGCAGCCAGCCATGCAGCCAGGCAAGGCAAGGCAGCCAGCCAGCCAGCCAGGCAAGGCAGGCAGCCAGCCAGCCAGCCAGCCAGCCAAGGCAGGCAGCCAGCCAGCCAGCAACGTAGCCAGCCAGCCAGCCAAGCAAAGCAGCCAGCCAGCCAGGCAAGGCAGCTAACCAGCCAGCTAGGCAAGGCAGCTAGCCACCAGGCAAGGCAGCCAGCCATCCAGCCAGACAAGGCAGGCAGCCAGCAAGAGAGCCAGGCAAGGCAGCCGGCGAGACATCCATGCAAGACAGCCAGCCAGCCAGGCAGGCAAGGCAGCTAGCCAGCTAGCCAGTCAGTCAAGGCAGGCAGCCAGGCAAGGGCAGCCAGCCAGCCAGCCAGGCAGGTAGGGATAGGCAAGGAAAGGAAATGCATGGCAGGACAGGACAGGGCAGGACAGGGAAAGGCAAG
Organism: Amblyomma americanum; assembly: GCF_052857255.1. Lineage (NCBI taxonomy): Eukaryota > Metazoa > Arthropoda > Arachnida > Ixodida > Ixodidae > Amblyomma > Amblyomma americanum. The sequence continues at coordinate 52,667,059 of NC_135505.1, read as the reverse complement.
GTAAAGCAATGCAGCGCAAGGCAGGGCAATGAAGGGCAAGGCAGGGCAGACCAGGCCAAGGCAGGGCACTTAAGGCAAGTCACGGAAAGGCAGGGCAATGCAGGGCAAGGCAGGCTATGCCAAGGCAGGGCAAGGCAACGCAAGGCAGGCCAGGCCAAGGCAGGCCAGGGCAGGCCAGGGCCAGGCCAGGCAGCCATTCAGCCAGAAAACATTATTTAAGCAAGTGGAGTGCTCAAATGGCTATATACATTAAGCAAGTGGAGTGCTCAAATGGTTATATTTAAAGACGGTGATAACTATAGGGCTCACTAAATCAAATTTCATATAGGCGAGAACGCTGAACTCTGTCAACGCCATATTGTCCGCAAAAATATTTGTAAAGACATAACGGCTCATAGATTTCTGGTGTCTATAGGCTTCTCATTGCTGGGTACGTTGTAACCTCCGGGGATCCGAAAATTGAAATTTTGTCCGATATACTGAATAGCATACTAGAAAGCTACCAAAGCAAGTCTAGTGCTTTATAAAACTTTTTCTGGGCTTTTTTAAAGACATCTGTGCCTCTTTAGCAAGCATGGTCAGTCATATTGCTCTTCGTAACCTGTGAAAGAAATATAGGGTGGTGTGAGGACGATTTATTGTGGCGTGCAAAAAAAGCGAACGAACAGAAGCAATAAAAGCGGCGTTATTTATTTTTACCACGTAATAGGACTGGCAAAAGTGTGGTTAACCCGTACAAGCCTACTCTGGAGCTAACAGGGGGCTCTAAACTCCCTCTGTGCTCTCTACACAAGGCAGTTCCTAGTACATAGCCAAAAGCTGGAAAAACTGGACTGGCTGCAAAAGATATTTTCCAATGATGTTGCGAAAACTAAATTAGGATGTCTAAAAAGGCTGATAGAAGTCAGTGAGGATTTACTCCACTGGTTTTAGGAGAAAACTACGCGACGATATACATAACACAGGACTCACTATATTGGTAATGCGGGTGGAAATAATAATCAGGTCGGTTAAGTGAAGGTGCGCCGCTCTAACGGAGCCATTAGTACATATGTTGGGCACATCAGTTACTTAGTATATTAAGTAGTCATGCTTATTCTGTATCTATTTTGCAAAAAGGACAGTAAGCGTTTTATGTTTTGCTTTTTTCTCATAATGCAAACATTGTGTCTAGGAGTGGCTTATATAGGCTGTGTAATCTTCCTTTGCCCAATCTCTGTATTTTTGTCGATGTATGTATTCATGTTGTGTAACGTAATATTTGCCACCCCTGCTGTAAACAAATGGGTGCAGTGACCTAGTCAAGCCTTTCTGGCTTTTTGCCTGTGCCCCAAACATCACCTGATGTTGAAAAAGATCAAATCAAAATAGTGGTGCAGCCTGCGAAGATTCGGCTAGTCCTTTTTCTACGTGCACTATGCAAGTGTCATAACAAGTTTTGAGAGCTGGCCTTTTGAGGGGCCGGAGATCTTTTGCTTGGAGTAAGCGCTTATTTATTTCGATGTGTCTGCTGCTTCAAGCATAAAAAGAAATCATTCGCCCTTCGTAAGGCAATCTAGCCACGAACGCAGTTGTGTGATCAAGCGCTGCGACATTTTCTATGACCTCTGATATTTCGCCGCCTCGTTTGGTGCTAGCACTATGTGGAATAACACAGAAAAATGTCTTACATCCTGCATAAACAGAAAATGCGTTAGCTTCAAGATAATAGACAGTTATTCTTACTAATAAACTTCGTCTGGACCATTATGTTCCCGTCATGATCAAAACACTAGCAGCAGTTTAGCCAGTGGCTATAAACGGAGCCTAACCTCTGCCACTGACGTGTTTTGAGCGGTTTTTAACTCTTGCACTTGTTCTTACTTCTCTGCGCCAATAATTGCAAAACCATTTGCGGAGACAGAAGGTTACGTGCACCGTGTTGACCGGACAAAAAAGCGTCAGGACGACACCGAGGAAGAAAATAATAAGTTGTCTTTGCAAATTTCTACTGTAGTAGTGCTATATGTAGCCTCAACGTTTTCTCACTTCAACCATCCGAAATTTCTTTTTATTCTTAGGTACTGCACGCCAGTAAATTATTCGTAAATAGCCATGTGCTTCGCACTTTCATTGAAAGTCATGTCGAAAACAGAAGTCGCGTTAGGAAATTCGGAATAAAATAGGTGCACATGGCACCCCACATGAAAGGCGCATGGCTGGAAATGCACGGCACTCTAAGAACAATGCAACAAATCTTCACGCAATAAACAGGACACGCGGCTCTTTCGGCACATGAGCGAGCGGAGCTGAGCTATTTCGGAAATGTGTACTCGGCTACCCAACTATTGCACAGCGATGAAATGCAATAACGATAATCGGCGGCGCGATGAGCTATACGTGAGAACGGCACTTTTGATGGAATTGCACACCCTGAATAATGCCTGCATTGTTCACCATGCGGTCTAGAGGGAAAAGTTTACCTCGAAGTGCTAGCACCGACATGCACAGACAGATCGTCATGCACTTAGCACTCCCATCAAGTTGTACGCACTGTGAACACTATTAGAATTCCTGCTTGGAGAATGTCTTGCCACGGTGCAGAAAATGAACAGCACTGATCTAAGAGTTGAGAACATCCATTTCTTTAACAAGTACGACCTAACGTTGTGGTTCGAAAAACAATTAAACTACTAGGTAATTGTGCTGAAAATAGTGTGAAAATTGACACGCTCATAACAAACACAATATCAACTCAAATGCGCTGGAGGTGTACGGCTTACATGAGCTCAGGTCAGGTGCAGTAACACTGATTTTTTTGGCTAAAAGACAAGTTCGTGGTCCGATCCGAGCCGATGGGCAATCTCGCACCAACCGAAGCCGATGTGCTACAGTTTCTTGCCGACATCTAAGAGTAAAGGCAGACTTAGCAGCCCGTACCCAAGACATTGCACTAGCTTTGTGGTCGTGATTGCCGCGTCCCAAGTTTTAACAACAGTTTTCTGCGGTCTTGAGTTCCGTCCACCTCGACTTCAACTCTGCTGTGTCGTAAGCGAACGTGACGCGAACAAGAAATATGTGCCACTGCTTTTTTTCGGCGCCAACGTCGCACACGTTACAATGCAGATATTTTTTTACATGTTCTGAAATGTAAGATTTCTTCTTCAGGTGATAGTGCCTTTTATTTATTCTCTCATAAGTAGCCTTTAGAGACAGATAGAAGCAAAGTACCGCCGCCTATATCTGGATGCACAGCTCAAATACTTGTTGGAACCTCCTCAGGGTAACATTGTTAATACAGCTCAAGGACTTTTTAACAGCTCCAAAATGTAACAAAGGTAAATAATGTGCCAAAGTAGTTTGCAGAATTTCGTTGCTAGGCTGCCGTGCTCTCTTCCTCATATGTGCACGAACTGCAAATTCCAGGTGGAATAGAGTAATTAGTAGCAGTGCTAAGCCCTCTACAGTAAAACTGTATGTTTGAATCAATCTTTCGGGTAAAGACACTGCAGATATGCTGTTAATTATATTTATGCTTCAGGGCTATTGGCGCATATGTTGTATGTATATGGTATACGATTTTATGGTGTTTTTGTTTTTCTTTTCCCTGTTGCTACTGTGCTCTAGTCCTCGTTATGATGAACCAACAAGCCAGCCACAGCGTATAAACTATACTTCAGGGCAGATTCGAAGCCTGCTATGCTGCATGCTATTTATCCAGTTTGGAAAGTTAAGACGACTGAAGGAAGAGAGGGCCATTTCTCTGAATTGTATGTCGGCCGCGCTTATGTTCAAATCTCTATTTAGCAAGTTTTAAGGCTCCACGTAGGCCCAATACATTACATTCCATGTCTTTTAAACTATGTTAAGCCATATTTTCTTCGGCATACGGCCACTGAACTCATTCGGCATTAGCTTGTTTTATTTAGTATTCTGACTTCTTTCAACCGCACTACAATCCTCGGTTTTCAAAGATATTCGTACCGGAGAAATTCCCCAGCGGACGATGGTTAAACAGGAAGCATGAGGATGTGGCGAGAGTGTAAGAAGGCGCAACCGTTAGGCGGTTGGCGTGGGGACTACCCGGAAGGTATTTAGCATAGAAGGTGGCTTTATGGACAGAAAGTAGGAAGGCGCCACCAGAGAATGCTTACGACAGTAACAGCACGGAGGATCATTGTGTGCGATCATTGTGTGCGATCATTGTGTGCAGGCCGGCTTCGACAAGCAGCTGCTGAAACTGGGTAGCGCTGGCTACCCGTATCTGATGATAACTGCAATATGTGAATCTCTGCTACAAAGAATCAAGGTCCCTTCAAGCAGTGATGCGCAAAGCAAGCAGAAAGACAAGAGGCCTACGGTGGTAATACCGTACATGCATAAGATAGCGCACAACATCAAGAAGTTAGGGGGTAGATATTGTGTAAATGTGTTGTTTTCAGCACCATGCAAGCTTGCAAAAATTTGCTCCATGATGAACAGACGACCCCGAAGATGCGCTATCAAACATCAGATACGGTTCACCGATTGCAAGTCGGAAGTCATATATCGCATACCGCTCAGCTGTGGATCTGCCTACATCGGCCAGACTGGCCGGTGTTTCAACGGGAGAGCTAGCGAGCACAGAACAATTAAAAATAATGACAGGGGCAACCTGCCGTATCACTATAGGGAATGCAGAGATTGCGGGCCGGTATTGGAACAGGCAACGTTTATTGGCAGAGGCAGGGAGCGATTTGAATTAGAGATTATCGAAGCCTATCATATACAGAAAGCTGGGTCCACGTGCATTAGCACTTCATCGATTAAACTCTGCCGCCAGGAGCTGGATTTCTTAGACGGCCACGTGTAGTTCTAGATTCAGGGGGTTTTGTTTGTTCTTGTGGCTTTTTTCTTTTCTGCCGATGGTGTTTCGAAATGTGAATTCAAACCATGATTATGTGTTTTCCTGCTTCCGGTTCGTGGTTGATATGTCTTGGCTTATAAAAGAGGGTGTTTCCGCAATAAACTCAGTTGGTAGTAGGCGCTCTTTGTGTCATCCCCCTTTTTTCCTGTGTGTGTGTCTTTTGCGCCTTTCAGAACTTCAAGCACGGAGGATAAATGCAGTGGAAGGAGGAATGAATTGGGAGAGGGAGAAGGCACAGTTAGTACGTAGCCATAGGGTGTTTACCCTAGAAGTAGAAGAATGGTTGCCATGAAAAGAAGGTGTGTCGAGAGGAAGAGGGTACGGCCAGAGTGCAGGAAGGCGCGCCGAGGTAACCATCCGAAAGGTGGCTACCATTGAAGGAGAGAGGGTGTGGCGACAGCGGAGGAATGCAGCACGGTCCATCTGCGACAGTTGCAGCGAAACGCGCCGCTCCAGGAGAGCATCATCTTTGGCAATATGCTTCCAGAGCGGCCGATTGCAGAGACCTGCACGAACAATTACTATGATTAGCACACTGAAAACAGCACCATGGAAGTTTACAGATTTGAGGTCACTTTCGGGTGATTCCACGAGAGATCAAACTCCCTAAATATTTGAAATTTCTAATTTTCTAGAGTATTTTATATATTATGCACACATTATTTAGTAGGGTAAAAGTGAATTTTTTCTGAAAATGCGAATATTTCAAAAGAAAATATTAATAAACGACGTCGTGGCAGAGGCAGCGTTTTCAAGCACAGCTCAGTATCGCCAATTAGCACTGACGTAAGAATACAGATAATAAAGTCATGATGGATATATCTTTCATGTTAATTGTACAGGTGGAAAGGAATATGTCAGACTTGTTTACGCCATTTGATAAAGTTGGCGCTGACTGGAAAACAAAATCGCTACCAACACGTCTCAAAACAGGTTATGTTCAATATATTTTGTTCTATGCAAATATACAGCACATCTCTTTCAGACTTGCACATTAGATACGCGTGAAGAAGCTACAAGAGTGTACTGACATTTTTTTACACAATAGAGGGAAGTGCAAGAAGTACTGCCTTAAATCTGGCTTAACGGATATAGTAGTTATTTTCAAAAATCAAAGAAAATACATCTTCAATTTTTTCCTAAGACTCCTGAAACAAATCTCTAGAAGGAGGTGAAAAAGAACACGAAAGAACATGTTGCCATAGTTTGTTTCCAATAATGTTATCCAAGCTAAAAATTGTAGCATTTTGAGCATTGGCAGGAGCGCCTAAAAGAGGGGGATAAGCAGCAAACACTACTTCCGGTGGTCTAAATTTTCCGCATATCCCTATACTGAGACCTTTCATCAAGAGAGAACATACTCAATTATTTTTTTCTGGACAAACACCAACCTGTGACGTAAGCAGGATTCTATGCCCCCGCAATCACCGAGTGCGGCCCCTTGGAATGCATGCAAACAAAAATGTCAGTGTAATTCCCTGAATGCCAGTGCACCTACAAGGTTCTATTTCAGTAAAACAAAAGTAGACTACATTGTAGATAGCAACGTGGAAGAATACCACGTCATTTCCGAGCAACCAATTTTTTCAAACATCACAAAAGCTGCCTGCCAGAGACATTTTACAAATTCACAATCTGTACTACAGGTTCTTACCGTCTTCTATAAATGATGGACGACCTCATTTACTCGTTTTGGATTCTCTATGATAGGCAATATCTTAAAAAAAATTTTACATAAGTTGTTGGAATGCCTACTCTAGCATAGCTATACCCAATCCAGCATATACCAGCATAACAAATAAAAATTAATGAACAGCGGCTAAAAACGAAACTAAGATTAATTTTAAATTAAACTCTAATTAGAAAAGAAAATTTACCACGGTGTGCTTATAGTGGAACGACAAATCAAGGGCCTGGGGATACAGGCGGCTTCATAGGTGCATGGTGCAGTAAGAAAAACATACAAACCTTTTCTTTACTTGCATTCCTAAGCCTCCAGTTGTACTCTGCACTCGGCGATAACGGTGCTACCGAATCCTGCTTGCGTCACAGATCGGTGTTTGTCAACAAAGAGTATTTAGGTATGCTCTCTCTTCATGGAAAATGTCTCATTATTGGGATTTGGAGAACGTTTACAGTAGCAGAGAGAGTATGCTGCTTCCGCCCCCTCGTTTAGGTGCTCCTGCCAATGCTCAAGATGCCATAAGTTTGAGCTTGGAGAACATTGTTGGAAACAAAATAAAGATACATCTCCACCGGCACTCTTTTTGCCTCTTTCTACATTTGTTTCAGGAGTTTCAAGAGAAATTGGGATGGTGGTTTTCTTTCGTTTCTTTTAAAAGAAGACTAACATATTAAAAAATGCTAGATTTTTGGGCAATAATACTTGTACTTCCTAACGTTTTATGAAAATGAAATCCGGTACACTCTTTTACCCCCTCAATGCTTACCTATTGTACAAGTTTGAAGATTTGTGTTATATTAGCAGAGTAAAAAAATCATTGAAAATAGACTCATTCGTGACCTGTGTCGTGTTCGAAATTTTTTCTAGTAACCGACAACTTGTTCACCATAGCGCTAATAAGCCTGACATGTTGTTTCTTACCTATAATTTTAGCACGCAGAATGTATCCATCATGGCTTTCATGTTGTGATTCTTAAGTCATTGCAAATTCGCGAAATTGATCTCCGCATGAAAACGTGGCCTCTGACATAACGTCGTTGACAATTTTTTTCCTGAAATATTCGCATTTTTACGAACGAAGACTCAATATTTGCTGCTGAATAATGTGCGCAAAATATATAAAATAATCAAGAATATTAAATATTTCAATATTTGGGCAGTTTGATTTCTCTCAGAACCACCTTTCGATATTCTTGAGAACAAAATTACGCAATATGCAAACATATATTTCTCGGTCGCGAAATTTCGCAATAGCCAGTGGTATTTGTCCTGTCAATTTTGGGGTCTTTTATTTTTAGAAACCATAATTTTTTTGTGCCTTGTCATAATAAAACTCTGCTGAGATAACTTACTTTGCAGATGTGTACACCCGCAGTGGTGGCTAAGTGCTTAGGGTGCTCGGCTACTGATCCGGAGTACCCTGGTTCGAACCCGACCGCGGCGGCCGCATTTCGATGGAGGCGAATGGCAGGGGCGCTCGTGTGCTGTGCGATGTCAGTGGTCATTAAAGATTCCCAGGGGGTCGAGATTATTCCGCAGCCGTCCATTTCCCTGTAATCAAAACGTTCCCAGTGGCTGTTTCCAGCTTGCCAACGAACCCGAGGAAGGAAATTTTATTGGTTGCAAAAAAAAAAGCTGAACTAGGTTTCGGAACTGAACTTCGGAACACAGGTGTGAAAAATAAGACTGCTTCGTGACGATCTCAGTGGCCGACCGAGGGCCCTGCGTTGGACAGCCAGGTCCGAGCTGAGCAGCGCGGCCAGGAGAAAATTAGAATTGGTGTTTTGGGAAAGGAAATGGTGCAGTATCTGTCTCACATTTCGGCGGATATCTGAACCACGCCGTAAGGGAAGGGATAAAGGAGGGACTGAGAGGAGACAAGAAGAAAGGGGTGCCGTAGTGGAGGGCTCAGGAATAATTTCGACCACTGGGATGTTTTAATGTGCGCTGACATCGTACAGCACACGGGCCCCTTTACGTGCGGAAAAATATAATTTTGAATCTGGGTGCTCGCATACATACAGTTACAAACTATCGTTTATTTTTGCTCAGGGCTTTTCGATACAAATTATGTCAATGGTTTTTTTGACTGGCCATGAATATTTTCTGACTGAAATCTCAATTAAGCAACATTTTTTGTGCCTCACATGAATGCCAATGACATTATTCAGTGTTGTATTCTATTTCTCTCCCAAAACTAGCAATACGGCATCCATATATAAAGGGATAAAGGGACAGTAAAGGGGCAGAACGACCTAAGCAAGACAGATATCATTACTCGCGCACACTACCGACGCGTTTCTCTGCAGAATAGTGGATGCGTTGCCGAGAAAAAAGAAAATGAAACACCGCAACAAGTTGCACATCAAGCCGCTGCGAAAAATGAGCACAGTTACTCGATTTCTGTGACGCACTTGCAATGAGGTATTCCGACCAACCAGAGGCGCCACTCGCAAAGACCGTAAACGCAGCCGGAAACCCAAAGCACACAGGTCAGTGTTGATGGCAGCAAGGTGCAAATGCAGGCTGTTTCAGCCGTCCACCTTTGTGCTCTAATAACTACTGCCGTTTGAAGGTTAGGCATGTTCATCAGCTGCAATCCGATGATTTAACTTTCATTTCACTTCCCTTCACTTTATTTCCTTAAAGACCCTCGTGTGATGGTATTACATAAGGCGTGGGACACATATAGATTAACAACAAAAAAAGTACACAAAAATTGAACAAGTTATGCAAAGAAAAATGATTATCGTGATGCAAGCAAACACGTAATTTGGTTAAGAAACATAGTTTGCCATGCGATGGCAGCAAGTTCATGGGGAAGGCTGTTCCAGTCGCTAGCAGTCCGGGGGAAGAATGATGAAAAAGTTTTTGTGCGTGCTTGTGGCCGAGATACCTGCTGCTGATGTCCGATGCGAAGAGTAAAGCGTGGTGGGGGAGGGCAGATATAGGGTTCCTGTGATAGCTCGGAATAAAAGAATTTATGAAATATGGATAAACTAGAAATGTGGCGACGAAGTGCAAGAGTAGGATAATTGGGCTGCGATTTCAGAGCTTATATGCTGATATCAAAAGAGTATGAGGAATGAATGAATCTAGTTGCCCTATTTTGAATTGATTCAAGTGAGGTAGTAAGGTATACTTGTTTCGCAGACCAGATGGGCGATGCGTATTCTAATTTTGATCAAACTAGTGATTTGTATGCGAGTAGATTAGCATGCTGGGGGCAGAGTGGAGATGACGCTTTAAGAAGCCAAGCGTTTTGTTAGCAGATGAAATAATGTTCGCGATATGGCTATTCCACGTGAGGTCATGACTAAGATGAACACCGAGATATTTATATGATTGGATAGGGACGATAGGAACGTTAGAGATAGAGTAGGGGAACAGGAGAGGATTACTGCGACGGTGGAAAGATATATACTTGCATTTGATTATATTAAGTGTCATTAGCCAGTCGTTGCACCAGTTTTTTACCAGATTTAGGTTATCTTGTAGGGATTGCTGGTTAACGGAGTCAGTAACTGTTTTGTAAATAACGCAATCGTCGGCAAACATCCGAATATGGCAATCTAATTTCTGAGGTAGGTCGTTATTATAAATTAGAAACAAAAGAGGCCCTAGGACGGATCCTTGGGGCACCCCTGAGGAAACTGGTAATAAGTTAGACATTTGATTATTAATGACGACTGATTGGGAACGGTGAGTCAAAAATTCTTTTATCCATGCTAGTATGTCAGGATGCAAGCTTAGGCAGGAAAGTTTCAGAAATAGGCGGTTGTGGGGTACCTTGTCAAAAGCCTTAGCAAAGTCGAGGAAGATTGCGTCGGTTTAGAAGTTAGCGTCAAGGTTTGCATGCAGGTTTTGAATGAAGATAGCTAATTGAGTTTCACAGAAGTATCCTTTACGAAATCCGTGTTGTGATGAATGGAAGAAATTATTTGAGTCCAGAAACTGCATTGTTAAAAAGTAAATGACGTGTTCCATGAGCTTGCAGGGTATGCTGGTTAGTGATATGGGGCGGTAGTTAAGTGCCGAATCTTTTTTACCCGACTTGTGGACTGGAACGACCTTCCCCAGTTTCCAGTCGTGAGGTATGATACCCGTTGAAATGTACTGTGCGAATAGTAAGCATAAGAACTTGGCAGATGCATGGCGAGTGTTCTTTAGGACTTTTGTGTTAATTCCATCAATGCCGGTGGATGAAAAAAGTTTTAATTTATCTATTAGAAGAGATATGCCGGCTTCTGCAAACGTAACGGTTGGCGTTGCAGTTGTGGGGTCATTGGTTGTCATGAGTGGTGGTGGTTCTTGTTCTTTAGCGAATACAGATGCAAAGGCAGAATTAAATATGTTAGCGCACTCAACGTCCAAAATAACATGTCCAGAATTGTCAGTCAGGGTAACAACGCGCGAAGATTGGGAATTTAATTGCTGCCAGAATTTAGTCGGGCTATTTGTAAGTATATTTGGCAAGTCAATATGATAAAAGGAACGTTTAGCGTTTTTAGTGCGACCAAATACGCCTTTTCAGCACCGTAATATTTTTCCCATGCGCAGTCTGCTCTGCTCAGTTTGGCACTTCTGAAGAGGCGTTTTTTTTATTTTCTAATCTTCCAAGAGTCTTGGTGAACCATGGTTTGTGGTGGTTAGCGCGGAAGCTGCATTTGGGGATATATTTGTTAGTCAATTCATTCATTTTGTGTTTAAACACTGACCAGTTTGTGTGGATGTCTTGTTCGTCAAATGATTCCTGATAAGATGGAAAAAAAGGCCTCCAATTCCGCGTTGAAGGCCTCATAGTTTCCTTTGTTGTAAAGAGAAATTGTTTTTTGGGAAGTTTCTTTTGTCATTAGAGAGAAGCTAAAGCATGCATGAATAACTTTATGATCGCTGATTTCACGGAGGTAAGTGATAGCGTAGAGGCTGTCGGGGTAGCTAGATAGTATGAGGTCAAGAATGTTAGCAGTATCTCCAGCGATGCGTGTAGGCTGTGTTACTAGTTGCGCTAGGTTAAAATTTAGGCAGACATCTATAAATTCACGGGATTCATCCTGTCTAAAAACAGGTTGATGAGGAGTAGACTAATTTATGCTAGGATAGTTGAAATCTCCAAAAAGGAGGATGTGTGCCTCAGGGTGTCTAGTTTTAAGTTCGTTTAAAATATTCTGCAGTTTGCGGGGGAATTCGGGACTATTATGAGGGGGTCTGTAACAAACTCCAATTAATATAGATACTGGTGTGGCTCGGCAAAGGAGCCATAGTATTCCGAGGTCTGATGTGATGTTGATGTGGGAACACTGTAACTGATTGCTTGTAGCAATAAGGACGCCACCCCCTCGAGAGCTAGTGCGATCAGCACGGAAAAGATTAAAGTTTGGTAAGTTGCAAAGAACTTCAGCGTCGCTTATAGTATCAGTCAGCCATGTCTCTGTATAAACGAGCAGATTGCTGCCCGTTGAAGAAACGAGACTGGACAGAAGATCGGTCTTTGAATGCAGGCTGCGTATATTGGTATAGATAACCGACAGACAAATATTCTCTCGAGGGGTGGTATAGCAAATATTAGATTTGGGACGGTGGCGAGATAAGCGCTATGCTTTTCTGTAACCGTTTCTGTGGCAGCATCAAAGGTGTAGCGTTTTTTTCCGAGAAAAAGTGTCTTGTACCGCAGGGAGAACGGTCCGGTTTCTGCTTTTGCAAACGCCACAAGGTGTTTGCGTGCTTTTCGAACAGGAAGGGAAAAGTCTTCTCCGATGCTCAAATCGGTGCCCTTTAACTTGGGCCCCTCTGAGAGGATAGTTTCTTTTGTTTTAGAGGACAAAAATTTTACTATAATCGGCCGTCGACGGCCTTCCTCATAGCGGCCCAAACGATGTTCACGCTCAATTTGACTTGTGTCCAAGGTTATCTGTAATTTGTCATGACAATGGTGGATTATTAATTCCTCCAATTCGACGAGCGTTTCGCGCGAATTAGAATCCGAAAGACCATAGAATATCAGATTGTTACGGCGTGACCTATTTTCGGTGTCATCTAACCGAGCTTCAAGGTTAGTAACAAGAGCAGCAGTCTTAGCGGAGACAGATTGGGCAGACTGTAGATCGGTTTTGAGAGTAAAGAAACCCTGGAAAACACTGTCTAGGTCAGCTACGCGCTTACTCAAATCAGAAATTGTTATGTCAATAGAACGCATCTGACGCTTAAGGTCCTGTACATCGGTGATTATTTGGTCTTGTCCAGTTGATAATGTCTCCAGCTTAGCAAGAATGCGGTCCAATTTATCAGGACCAGGGTTCGTCTCAATATCTCCCGACAAGAGCAGGAGGGCTTTTATAACACCAAAACATTCATCAGCGACAAAAATGCAACATTTCAGGCTTGGCAGCTGTAGCAGACAGTAGTTACTAGTTTTTTTTAGCAAAAAGGCAATATGGTTTACTGACCTGCATAGCGAAAATCAGTGGATGAGGAGGCTGTGTCATGGCACAGCTACGGAGCCCACAAAGCGCGGGCGGGAAGCGGTGCTTCTTATACGCTGGCAGGAACGATGTTGTCACTGCCGCTTGCGCTTTCCATCCGGTGTCGAGGATCCAGTGAGGGGGCGCGGCTTTTATCGACGCTTCCGAGGCGCCCAAAGCAAAGGCTCGGTTGTTCCCGTTGTAGAATGGCATTTCCAGCTCTGGTAGGACGACCCACGAAAAGTTGAAGAGTGCTGGCAAGACGTATGCGAAGGTAGGCACGAGCACCTGCATAGCGAAAATCAGTCGATGAGGAGGCTGTGTCATGGCACAGCTACCGAGCCCACCATTCGACTTCTTTCCGATCTTTGATGGCGGCGGAAAGCACCCTTTGTGACAAAGTAGAATGAATGTGGTCGTGCTCTTCCATGCTCAGGATGACATCGCGGGAACATTGCTGCATGACTACTAGGGCGCAGAATAGGTACCGTGCTGGCCAAAGGAAGTGAGGCTCCGTGGTTCTGCTTCTCATCGTATAGTGGAGCACTCAAAACACTTCTCAAGCACTAAATATTTGTAAGCTAAGCACAGCTTTCACCCTCACCTTTCAAGACTTATTGAATGTTAAGGAAGCTGTGAAGACTTAACTATACGATTGCGAACGAAATAATGAAGCCTGGCTACTTTTTGCAAAGACAGTATACTTTCTATCGCGGCGAGAAGTGCTAAAAGCGTCAGCGGTCGCAAAAAGGTAGAGATGGAGGGGATATATTTTTTCCCGCGATTCCATTCCTGTTAGAACGGGCGGTCGTCCGAGAATGACCCCGCATACGGTGTTCTAACCTTTCATCTTCCTGCAGGAAGCAAAGCTTCGGCAGCCCGCAGCATCAAGCTGCTGATAAAACCACCCGAAAGTGTAGCTTCGCTGCTTCTTATGAGAGTTGCAGCATATGTCGGAATACCACCAGGCTTGCCCACCATTATAATCGCGACGGCCTCTTCATGCACCGAGGCCAGAAGAGGCAGAGCAGACATTACCAGACGAGCACCCCTTGGTGCGCAGAATGGACATGCATTCCTGGGCCACTAGGTGACTCTGGTGACGCTGCTCTGTATGGGAGGCAGCGGAGGCGAGTCCTGGAAAGTTACCAATTGTGCCGGGCCGTCCGCTTTTACGAACACGGCGCAGCGTTGCCGCGCACTGTGGAGCGCGAACGCATGCGGTGCGGTCGCGCATCGAACTGAACCGGTGAGTCGCAAAAGAGCCTGAAGGCGGTGCTTCGTGTACTTTAGAGCACGGGAGCGTACAGTCGCAGCAAGGCAAACACGATACGCTACCGCGCTACAGCACACATCACGAAGTACCGCCTTTATAGTCTTGTGCGCCTCACTGCTTTTCTTCGATGGCGGCAGCGCCGCGTGCACTCGCGCTCCACAGTGCGCGGCAACGCTGCCCCACGTTCCCACTAAAAGTGGACGACCCTGTACATTACCCCACTATAGGGTCGATGGAATGAAAGTTAACGCAGTATAGTGAGGAGTGCGTTGCTCACACATTATGATGAACAAAAACGTAGCGTTTTGAGAGCACAAAGAAAGGAGAGGACAAGACGGGTGTGCACTTACAACTGATTGAAAATGAACAACAAAAAATTCTCTCACTAAGCAACACCTTGCCAGGGCAAATCTTGAATGAATGCAAAAATACACCAGCAATGATAACCCAAGAACCACCCAGTAACAGAAAAAGAAAAGAAAAAGAGTGTAATCTCATAAAGACTGATGTGAAAAAAATAATAGCGTTTTGAAAACTTTCGTTATTTATCCAAGAGAGATAAACACAAGGTGCGCTAAAGCAGGTGTCGCTGCAGCGTTTTGAGATTTCATGGGCTAGCTTCCAGGAGTACCCTCGCACATTTTACCTCTACTACAACCTATGGTATGGCGTGGTAGACATTTTAGTGTTTCAGCGATTAATGCACCACCCGGTCTGGCCTTTATAATTAAGGTCACACGAAAGAAGAATTTGGTGCACCACATCCATCTAACATGCAACGTACTAAATTGCACGATTAATATTACACCTATTCCTCTTACGTCCTTTACGCTTTCTTTGAACGGCCTTCATGTGGTCTCACGTACATTGACAAGACCAGGCGGTGTAATCTAAGGCTTATGGAGCATTTTAGTTCATCTAAAGGAGAGGCACAAATCGAGCGAGCATTGGTTTACATGTAAATACATTCCGTTCTTTTTTAGCCCAGAATTGTTGATTGTGCATAATGACCGGCCCACAAGGGAGCTCTTTAAGGCATGCCACACCATCAGGAATAAGAATGGGTGTGTTAGCGCACCATCTGCAACATTATGAGCCAGGGAAGTGAGCCTACTGCACAATAGATAACGACTATTCGTGCGCACCTGTGATTTTGAAGTACTTTTAATTGCGATAAGCACGTCCGAGACTGACGCATGCCGTGACGATGCGCATATGCGCATGAATGGCCAGTGAATTAACTGGCTTGTGTCTTATATTAAACACAGCTGTAATTTCAGCGCAGTCTGTTTGTCTCCTGTTCTTTTCTTCGCCCTTGATCGCTGCAGCAAAAATATTAAAAAATGCCAACAAGCCCAAACAGCCGTCTTTCTAAAAGACCAAGTAATCCGGCTGCCTAGATGACCGTAAACCCAATAAATACTTGTCACCGTTGCTGTCTTTCCAGCTCCGGGGCATATTCAGAAAATTGTTTTTCTTGCTAAGCTATGCGTTTTCTGAGTATGGCGTTGTGTTTGTGCGACATCCAGTGCTTTTTCGACCTTTGTTGCGCCTCCCACAAGTGTTTTAGCTTGCGGGTAAGTAGTCTATGTGTTGCTCATTCACAGCTCTATGAATTTAGTGTGGCTTAGTAAGTCCTTTTAAGCTCGCGAGGCTATTCATTGAGGTCATCGTTGTCAATCAAGGTCTTTCTATCCCTGGCTTTGCAGATTTTATCGCAGTGGGTGATTCTGGCTTTTGATGGCGGTAGTTTATATTGTACTGTATCGACGATCGTTTCGAGCAGGTGGTAGTCGCTACCCATTGTGAGCCAGTGGTTAACCATGTGGCCGCAAGTACTTTATTGGTGAGTGTGAGATCTAGGGTTGTGTCTATATTTCCCCTGTTTCCTATTCTTGTAGGGGTGACTATATCGTTCAGTGGTTAAACCTAGGTCCTGTATGGTTTTCCAAAAGACTGCCTTTATCTTCATGTAGAGTGGTTTACAGCGCAAACGAAGATAGGGACAAGAGAGGCGACGCAGGTACACTCATTTCTACATTGCCGGGCAGGATGTGGCGCGTTGAAGTCTCCGACTACGATTAATGGCACTTTGTCGGCAAGCTTGGCAGCATTGCTGACTAGGCCTTATATGGCGCTAGTGAAATCGGCGGGAGAACATATATTCAGAATGGAGATGTTTCCAGCCGCTTCCTTTGTTGGCGGAATTTCTCGTGTGCGTTACTGACGTGTCATCAGATTCGTGTTCAATGGCCGCGATGTTTCTCTGAACTAGAGTTACCGCAACCAGAAGACTACCTCTCTGTGGATTCGCATTCGCGGGTATGAAAGGGGTGTATCATGTGAGGTGGGCGGGTAAGGTAGCTTCCTAAAGTGATGTTACATCTTGCTTGTTGATGGCGTGTTGGACTCGGAACCGCAGCTAACTACGTTTGTTTTTAAAGCCCCTGCATTAAAAGCGGCAAGTGTTAAGGCGCTCAGGATTATGGACCAGGTTGGGGCTGGAGAGAGTTATGCGGTGTTAAACTTTGCAAGATTAGTTGCAGCTGTTGCTAAATGCGCTCAAATCCTTGTTAACTAGGCCAATAGGCACCTCAATCGCACTGTGAGTAAGCGGTGGTACGCACCTACCAACTGGGGCAGCTATGCGCTTTTGCTTACTTCAAAACAAGCGGAAGGTTTATACTACGTTGATTTTCAGAAAAGGAAGGCGCATAACTGCCTCCCTGAGTCTGTGGACACTTAAATCGCGGTATCAGGTACGTGGCAATGGTCTCTACCTGCAAACAACTCTGTGTTTGAAAAATATTTCCGGCTTAACACTGGTAAACCGCCAGACATTTTAATTGTTAAGGTTAACCTCTGTATAATTAGGTTTTTCATTTTTATTACTATTGCTGATTTATTTCAGCTGACTGGTTTCATAATTGGGGTAACCCGGGCGCAGGCTACCCGATGTTTTCGCACCTCGCTGCGCAAGTGCAGCTCCTCTATATTATATGTGGTAGGGGTACGTTTATTATGTGCCCTCGGATACACTGTGTCGGATCGTGCAGTGAATTCAGCCGTAGCCAGCACCAAGAGAGCGGGGCAACTTCCTCGTCTTCAAGCGCAGCGTAGCGTTGGCGCATGCCTTTAGCGGAACCTTTGACAGCTGATACACTAGAGTTTCCTCCGCTTGAAAAGGAGCCATCGTGGCGACTTATGAGGAAGAAAGAACAGAGGTGCCAAAATGCGGCTTCAGTCGGTTGAAGTGGATGGTTTCGCGGCAACGGCTATGCAAGTCCGTAGAGAGTGCAATGGGTTTAACGATGTAAGTTACAGAAATGGCTTGCTGGAGAATCCAGTAGGGACAATTATATTCAGCAAGCGATTTCTGAGAAATGCCGGAAGTTGTGGGAAGCACCCAGAGCCACGCAAGGGAGTCGGCGGGATAGGATGTAGAGCCCTAAAAGATGTCGCGGTCAGGTGTTTGCTGCAGCTGGCTCTGCGTGGTAAACAAGCGAGCGAGCTGATGCCATTCTTCGGCGCTCGTGGCGGCTTCGGAGATCGGCGTGGACTCGGAAATGTCGGGGCGGTAGCGAAGAAGTGTATCCGTCGTGCAGTGTGGCTGGCGTGAGTACAGCAAAAAGAATAGAGAGAATCGAGTGGTTCTTTGCGTTGCAGTGCTTTGCACGTAGGTGACGAAGCGGAGAACCTGGTTCCTGTTGGAGTGGTCGGCGTTGACGTGGAATGCAAGCATATCACTCAGGGTTCGGTTAAAATTCTCCGTAAGACCATTCGTCTGAGGATAGTAAGACGAAGCGATTCGGTTATTTAGAGGCATTCTTTGAAGAGGGCCTCTAGCGTGTCAGTCAACAATAGGCGTCCACGGTCGCTGAGCAGTTATTGAGGAGCACCATGACGAAGGATCGGGTTCTTTTGAAGAACCCGAACTTTGCAGATTGTCAAGACCAGGCTCTGCTACAAAGAGTGGGTGCAAGATAAATCATAAAAACTAAGTTCGTTAAATGTATGGAATTCATTGTGTACAGCATTCAATTGACATGTGGAAAGATGCATGTAGGTCAAATTGGAAGGCGCTTAAACGAGCGCCTTCGTGAACATCGTTACAATGTTAAAGAAAAGAAAGGTGGTTTTTAGATCCGCACTGCAGAAAATGTGAATCCAAGTGCAAACCTCTTTTTCAAACATGCACGGTCATTGCCAAAAACACTTGCAAACTCACGCGAGAAATAATGGAAGCAGAAATGATAGATAGCTTAGGTGATAACTGCATAGCGAAACCCTCTTTTGGGTTATCTCGTAAGTGATTAGATTACCTCAGAAGCCACTAACAATTGACTGTCTGCCACGCTTGCGCAATGTACCGCCATGTCACATATATTTACAGGCTCTCTTCCGCAATAAACTGTTGCAAGTTAGCGCTCGTGTGTGTTCTTTTATGTCCTTGTCTGATGTTGCGCTAATTTATACGTTATAACAGTGACAGGCTCGGCGTAGGAGCCCACTGGAAGAATGATATGTAGCGAGACTAGAAAGCCTCGAAGAGCGGCGATCCAAGAGTCTGTCCGCTGCTCTGTGGACTTGTCTGCAGTGGCAAGCCAGGGAAAGTCGGAAGCATACATCGGGTCAGACGACGAAGCACTGTGTAGCGACGAGCGGGAAAGAGCGACCGCGTTACTATCCATGAGGCCAGAGCAGTAAATGACGTGAATAGCATACTACTGCAATCGCAGATAGGCCAGCCAACACAGGGCTTGTTGGTCTGTGACGGTACAGAACTGACGGCGATAGAAATTAGGTTCGCTATTTGCCAATGACCCAAATAATGGCCATACACTCTATTTCTGTGAGAGCATAGTTGGCCTCGGCTCTGCTCAAGGTCCAACTGGCGTAGGCAACCACACTCAGGGAAACCAGGTTTGCATTGGGTAAGAACGGCAGCTAGTCCAACACCGATGGCGTAAATGTGAATGGCTGTTGACGCCGTGGGGTCAAAGTGGCGTAGGACAGGATGCGAAACCAAACGGTGGCGGAAATGTTGAAGGCATCATTGCAAGCAGCCCTCCCAACTGTGAGGATGGAGCTGCCGGCTGGGAGCTTGGTCAGAGGGGTGATGATCGAGGAGTAATTCAAGATGAAGCGTCGAAAGTACGAGCAGAGGACAACAATGCAAAAGAGCTGCTTCAGTGAGGTTTTCTTCGGAAATTCGGCAACTGCACAAAGTTTGGCGGGACCCGGATGCATATTGTCATCAACAACAACACGTCCTAAAATGGAGAGTTTTGGGTACCAAAGCGGCACTTTTTCAAATTGAGCAGAAGCCCAGCGTCAGTGAGATGAGGGAGGACATGCTTCGGTCGGAAGAGACGAAAAGTTCACAGCAAAGATGACGATGTCATCGAGAAAGCAGGCAAGTCTTTCACTTGAGTTCGCTTAGGATAGTGTCCATCAGGCGTTCGAAAGTTTACGTTGCGTTGAAAGGTTAAACAGCCGGACGTTGAATTTTTATAAGCCTTCAGCTGTTACGGTGGAAGTTTTTGAGCGATCAGAGTCAGACATCGGCACCTGCCTAAAGCCTGAACGCAAATCCAACGATTATAAATACTCGGCTCCTTGCAAGCAATCCAGGGAGATTGCTTTTGATGCAGGTGCTGGGCACATCCCCTACCAACCTGGAGCTCTAGAGCCGTACGCTGCCCCCTGCGTCGACCACGCCAGACGAGAGTGCCTCAACACCGGCGGCCATTTCCAGCACGACCCTTTCTTGTGGCGTCATCCGGCTGCGTGACACTTCTCTGTTCAGTGGCACACCCGAGCAAGATGACAACTGGCTGTCTTCGTGCGAACGAGTCCGCAGCTACAAGTGGGATGACTCCATCAAGCTAAGTAACTCATCTTTTATCTTACGGATGTCGCGAACCTTTGGTTTCACAATCATAAGGCGGACCACAGGTGTAGCAGATCGGTCGGTTGTCCGCAGTAAGCCAAGGGTTCGTAGGATGAGGGCAGGCTCTTGACAACGGAGCATAAGGCGAGGACTCAGACGGGGAATCATCACATCCTGAAAGGTAATGCTGACAACGCATTTCAGATGCTGCTCGCGAAGGATCCTACCACCGTCAGTAATGTCTTTAAGCTTTGCCAGAGCTACGACGAGCTCCGGAAGAAGCGCGCTTCTACGCGGCGCTCCGGTGTCTGCGACACTGGCACTGGGCCGCGCTCCTACTCCTCAGTACTCCCCTCTGCTGCACCATATCAAAGCCTTCGTTTGCGAAGAAGTCGCCCGCCAGTTGTCCCTAACTCCACTTTTTCAAGAACCCGCCCTCCATGTTCCTTAATAAGCCCCGCCCCTACCAATACGCCGTGCCCTGCAGGGCCACGCCACTGATGTGCTGCCGCATAGCCCTGTGCTCCCGCCTCTGCCAGCACCCCTGACGGATGCCCAAACGGTGGCCAGGCCGCGACTTCAGCCATCGCCCGATACCTACAACGCCGTTCCTTCTTTCTGTCCTCCGCCACCGTCTTAGTCCCCGTCTGATGCTCCGTTGTCAAGAACCGCCCACATCCTACGAACCCTTCGCGTACTGCGGACAACCGACCGATCTGCTACACCTGTGGCTTTCCCGGCCATGTAGCGCGGCTTTGCCGCCAGCGCCACCCGCCCTCTCGACCTTATTTTCGCTGCTACCTGTACGATGCCGAGCCATCGTCGCCGAGAAGGCCATCCGATCCCCTTTTGTGTCCCCAGATCACCAATTTTACGCCACTCGCTGATCGCCTTCCCCTCGTTACCGTTCCCCTTCCTACATGCTGCGATATTCTAACTCCGCCCTTGAGGGAAACCAACATTCGTAGTTCCGGAGGCAAGAATTGCGCTTGTTTTGAACTCAAGTCCTCCTTGCGGTCCCCCATATGTAATCGCAGTGTTCGTGGAATGCTCCGCAGTTATCGCTCTCGTCGACACGGGCGCTGCAGTATCCGTCATCAGTGAAGCTCTCTTCCGTCGACTCCGCAAAGTGCCCACCCATCTTTTTCACTTTTCGTTCCGCACCGCCTCCTCGCGGCGCATTCATTCCTTAGCCGCGTGTGGAGCCCATGGCCTCATTCCAGATGTTTAGTACACCATCGAGTTTATTCAGTCACACGGCTCACACGACATCTTCCTGGGATGCGACTTGCTTTCGACTCTTTTTTTTATTTGATACCTCAAAGGAATCTGGTATCGGGCATTATATGAGGGATGGGCACGGCAGTTAAACAACAATGGTATTGATAGGGTTCTTAAAATGTATGGCGTTGATATGATGCAGGGCGTCCTGTAGTAGAGAATTCTAGTCCTTGGGTAGCATGACGAAAAAAGATCGAGAATGAGGGGTCGTTCATGCGGGGGGGGGGGGGGGGGGGGGCATAGACGGCCTTATGGTGAATAATACGGTTTGAGTGGCGATAAGCAGGTGATATGACATTCTCCTAAAGATTAATGATAAAGCATATGAAAGAGGCACAATCGAGATATTTTTCGTCGCGTTTCAAGGCTAGGTAAGGAGGCTCTAGATTTTAAAGCAGACACGCTACTGTAGCATGAATAATCGAAATAAATAAAGCGGATAGCCCGATCTTGTACTTTTTTTCTAAGGTTAAAGAGAGTTTAGACTGGTGAGGACCTTATTTTGCTGAAGCGTATTTTTCTCGTGCCATTAATGACTGCGCCTTAGTGGAAATTGCCTTTTCTCCGCTGTGTGATGCCCCCTTGTGCAACGCACCTACCCAGCACCTCGCCCAATTGTAGGGGTGCGCTTATTACGTCTCATCCGAGACGCTTTGTCGGATCGCGCAGCGTATTCAGGCGTAGCCAGCACCAATAGAGTGGGGCAATTTCTTCGTCTTCAGGCGCAGCGTAGTGTTTGCGCATGCCGGCAGCGGAACCGGCGGCAGTTGATACACTACAATGGATATTATATGCACAGCCTCACGCGCCTGCGACGTAGTGTACTACGATTTATGGAGTGAAGGAATACCTCCAAAAGAACGATTTGCCAAACACCGCGGATATTAAAGATGCACAATCCGCCAAAAGAAAACTTCAGTGTGATGGCGGTGAAACTATTTGGCAAGAGAATTCGAGGCCCGCAGGCCTCCTGGTCTCCGCATGACGCCACTCGCGGTCTAAACGTTCATGTGGTGTTGGTTCACGGCGTATACGGCTCGGTTGACCGCGATCTTGTACCTGGCCAGGTTAGCTGACCACAGTGAGGTCTCCTAGTCCTTCCATGTCAGGATAGGCACTTGCTAGACAGGGGGAGGGGACGCCGGACAATATAGGAGAATGTAGGCAAAGTTGGCCTTGGAACGGGTGTACTAGACGCACATATGCTTCTATCGTGTATTTGCAAACTTTATAATCGTTTTAATAGTTTCTTAGAAAAGAAAACGGCTTAGTAATTGTCCCGCATCCCTAGTGCACACCCTAACTGCGCCGTATGGCAATGGAGTAAGGTGGGAGTTAAAGTAGAATGAGGGAAAGCGGTTTCGTGTTGGATGGCTAAAGAATAAATTCGACCACCTGCGGATCTTAAACGGGCACTGACCTTGCACACCACACGGGCACCTTTGCCTTTCGCTTCCAGTGAAACGTGGCCACCGCGGCCGGTTTTGAACCCAGGAGCTCTAGCTCAGCGGGCTGGCGCCGAATCAAATCAGCCACCGCGGCACGTAAACAGGCGACGAAAATTTCAGCAGGGGACGCTTCTCATTTTCTTCCCAGACACAGGTGCTCAATCGATCACAGTGAGATTGGTGGCGTTTATTTTTTTAACTTTCCTGACAATGCTTCGACATGTACAGTACTGCCGATGCTCCGTGAATAGCGCATCATGACGGTGTGTCTTTTGTACTCTCACGATGCTTACCTAAATAAAGGAAGTCTTCGTCTTTTTTACTGCTAAGTTCTGTCTGTGTCGCGAATCGGAAGTGCGTCCCCGACTTTCCGAAAGGGGAACGCTATCGCGTGCAGATTTGAACAAGAGCACAAAGAGATCAAACAAAAGAAAACGAGGTCGTATTTTTAGTTTAAAGGAAGAGAGCCGATACGAAACGAAAACAATAAAAGCACACACTCAACACGCGTACTACACTACAGATCGAAGGAAAGAGTTCATTAAGTACTGAGCGTCCCAGGGGAATTGGGGATGCCTTGCAGACAGGGGGACGCGTGTCGATGTCGTGCGGCTTGTCACTGTCGTTGCGTCGAAAGGAGCGGCGTAAGGGAGCCAGGTGGTAGAAGGGGTGCAGAAAACTGCAGAAAGAAGACGCCGCTGGTCTCTCGTCATCAATCCGAAGTCCTTGAGAGCAGCAGGAGAAACGTAGCCAGGACCCGTCGACGGCGTCCCGAAACGCCGGAGGCTTAAAACAGGCTATCCAAGAGCGCCTTTCGGCAGCACGGACCCTCAGTTTCTCGGCTGCTACCTCCACGCTTGCAAAGAATGCAGGAGGCTTCCGTCGGTGATCGAAAGGAGGCCCACGCCAGCACGGACCCAACGTCCGACGGCAGCCACCTCCACGCTTGAATGACACCACCTCCGCTGCGCTGTCTTCCCTCACACCTCGGCTTCTGACACGTCAGCTCTCCGCTCCTCGTGATCGCCACGCTCCCTGTCGCCGTCGCCTGGCACGCACCATTCGCACACGTGCAACGCTGGGCTGGCACGCGCAACGCTAAACTGTCCGACGCACCACTGTTGACCCACCGCGTTCAAAAATCCT
The DNA here is from genome assembly GCF_052857255.1 of Amblyomma americanum. Taxonomy (NCBI): domain Eukaryota; kingdom Metazoa; phylum Arthropoda; class Arachnida; order Ixodida; family Ixodidae; genus Amblyomma; species Amblyomma americanum. The sequence goes on along the minus strand of NC_135505.1, from coordinate 52,642,985 downwards.
CCGAAGATTTGTTGTGCACCTCAAAGCCTGGAGCTTTATCTGTTTTACCTTACAGCCTTCGGTATCAAGCACGTGGTGGCGGACGATATCGGTCCCACATAAATTCTGTGCTCCTCGGAATAATTAGCAGTGTAACATCGGGTTACCGTAAACATGCGGAATTGTGCTTAAAAAAAGCGCGATGGCGAATCATCGTTGTTGTGAGCTACGTTTGCGGAACATAGGCGTTATCAGTGTGGCCACCTAGTTCCTTCAAACCCTTTGTGGGAACAAATTTGCCCAGTGAACAGCCAGGTTTTCCCTGCAGCCTCGAGTAAAAAAAAAAACTAGCACTAGTGACTCGCCGCCGGAGCAGCAGATAGCAAACGCTAGTGTTGCGGTTACTAACATGCCCGTAACAAAAGGGCAATGTGTATTCGGAAAGCATGGTGCCGCGCTAGCAGCGCGATGAGGTTTTCGCCGCTCCGGTAACGATATTCTGCTAAACCTTTTTTTCTGGCGAATGCGCATGTACATGTCTGAGGACATCGTCACGGTAATCACCATGTTTGTTTTTCTTTCAGAACACCTTTATTTTGAAAGAACGCTCTTTCATTGGCTTAATAATTATTGCGCATTCGAAGGTGCCACTGTGTCTTCCGCTGCGATCAAAATGTGACAGTCGTCTTCTCCCTTTATGCGGTCGCCATGGTTGCATTCGAATGCCCACCAAAGCTGTTCGTACGTCTCTAAGGCTAAGTTCAACCTGCAACATAGAAATGGCGTTTGATAAACAAATCGTTGCAATGTAAGAAAATTTTCCGGTGCTGTTACTGGAAACCGAAGAAGCATTCCACTGAAGCTTCGTTCTTAGGAGCAACCGACTATTTGATGACTTGTTATTATATGAAATATTTGGGCACCATTAGCCGCGTTTATTGCTCATAAATCTGTATTTAAAGTACATATTTTCCTCCACTTCATTTCATTTAAAGAACACAAAAGACTCGGCGATATTTATTTGGCAACGAATAGCGGTGTAGGCAAGCTCCATTGAAGAGCCAGCTAAAAACTGCCTGCTTTATTGCGTGTAAGCGAACCTTTGAGAGAGGGTGGCGCTGGTGAACACTCTCAAAGGTTCGCTTACACGCAATAAACATAAATATCCACGAGAGCAGCAGATTGGACAGCCGTCGCCGTAGCTCAGTTGGTAAGAGCACCGGACGCGATATTCGGAGGTCGTGGGTTCGGATCCCACCGGCTGCATGGTTGTTTTTTCTAAGTACCTTTCTTTGAAAATCAAAGCTTAATTGAAGTATTTTTCTCCCACTAATCCGCACTATAAATTAAAAAAACAGCAGAAAACATTCCCCTTCGCACCTTGGTTTCGGTGACTGTTGGCTTCCTTCATGTATTTGTCAAACGAGCACCCCATTTTCTCTTAACTTGTCTGCTACTATATGATATATATATATATATATATATATATATATATATATATATATATATATATATCGTATTGCATCGCTAGTCGCTAGTATGATGTATATGCTCGACGTGAGAGTCAGTGCACCTACGTGTACTTTTTACTGCAATGATGTACATTGGAGGCGCCAAGGATCACAGTTCGCGAAACGCCCCGAAATTACTTTCGGATTAAGAATAAATTTTCGAGGTTGTGGCCTGCATTGATTCATCATCTGTTGCGCTGTGCAAACTCTAAAGCGGAAGCCTTCTGTAGGTGACTGGCCAGTTGTTTGACTGTAGTCCGAAAAATGTAAGCAGAAAGCAGCCCTGATACTCAAAGTCGAGCATACAGGCGTTTTTAAAAGTAGTAGCCATAGTCTGCTTTACAATAAATACACCGACAGAAAACAAGTTAGGCAGAGACCGTTGAGCCCTCTTAGGTGTGGAAGTGCGAAAACATTACTGTCCTCAGACGTGAATTGCACTACCCGGAACGCTGTACGAAAAACGGTTGCATCGTAAATATTATATAATTGTCTGGAAAGGCATACAACTGAAGGTGCATAACTCATCGGTTTGAATCCTTGTCGCATGCTAGCCGTCGACGTGTCTAGCCCACACAAGCTGTATGCAACGAGAGCCCGCACGACTCCCGAGTAACACCGCTGTCTTCCAGCCATGGGCCTAAAGAAAAAGGAATGCGGTCACTGACAATGTCATGAAATTCAAGACGTTTCGGAACCTCGTACGGGTTCCTTGATCACTGAGCGAGACAAGAAATTGTCGCCACCTATATATTTAACACGTGGCGGAAAGAGCGTGCATAGAAGGGTGGCATGGTTACTTGCACCCGGTTCATTGTATCTGGCATTGATTGGATGATTAGAGATTCCATCAGCCGCCAAGATGACACGTTCCTTTCCTTCGCGATGACAGTGGCGTGGTCTCAGTCAGTTGTATGAGTATGCTCTTGCACAGGCTCGGCAATGGTGTTCGTCGTGTTATTATTATTTCTTACGTCACGTTTGTGGTCGTTAAGCCTTCTGAGGAACTTTCCTGTTTCGCAAACTTAAACCTGGGGGCAATCAGCGCATGACATCTGGTAGACGACACCCCTGGAAATGCTTCAAAGGGCAGTTTGTCTTTCACGCTCACGAGCTGGTTACGGAGCTTGCTGGTCAGGATGTGGGCAATGCGCATGTCATATTTTGAAACCGCGCGCGATAGTGCCTCGCTGATTCCCTGTACGTAGCTACATGTAGCTACTGCTTAATACACTGGTACGCTAGTAAAAAGTGATGTCACGTCAAACGAAATCATAATGTGGTCTTCACTCAGCGAGATTTCATGCAACTTAGATGCAAACGTGGACAAATTTCCGACATGCGTTGGCGGCTTACCGGCTAGAGGACTGAACACCAGGTGAAGATAGCCTGATAGTCGATAAAGTGGCAATCTGGTGAAGTCGACAATAGGCCGAAGTGCTACCCCAGGCTTGTGGACTATAGGCAGGCCGCAAATTGCAAGAGCTGAACCATTTGTGCAGAGCAGCCGGTAACAAAGGCTCTTTTGGTGCGGAAGAACCAAACTGAACAGTCTGGCCAGCAGTTGTTGCAGCTTCGCCTGTAGTCTGCTTGTTGGGTCACGGGCTAGAGGAGTGTTAATCCGATGGTCTCCGAGAAGGGCCAATATTTTCTTGTTGTAGTCGCTGCTGTCAAGCAAGACTGCGGCGTTGCCTTTGCCGGAAGGATAGCGATGCTACTGTTCACCGCAGGCTGCGAATGGCTTGCTTTTCTGCTACCGATGACCGCGTTCTTGCACTGCGTTTCCGCAAACCGGAGAGCACACCAATGACACGGGTGCGTGCCTCTTCTCGAGCGTCAGAAGGAAGTTGACTAACCACTCTTTCGGCCGCGAACACAACTTTGCTTGGCCTCAGTGGTGTTTTTGTGTTGAAATTCGAACCACGGGACAGCACCACAGGTTTATGACGTCTTGTGCGCCTTGGGACACTTCTGCTCGAACTTGCCTGCAGTTTTCCATCTTGTGATGTTCTATGACGACGTTCCCTCATAGTAGCGGTAAAGTTTCGCGTGCAGCTGCACTTCTGGAAAGTCTTAAGGCATCAGATGCACCAGCTGCCGACGAGCAAAGAACGTTTGTTTCCAAAGTGGTAGCTTCTGACGGCACTCTAGAACGCGCACCGGCAGTAGCTTCCGCTCGGCCTGTCGAATAATCAGGTGGCCCCAAGACGGGGCGACCGGTCTTCCTAGCCGCAGACTCCTCGGCGTTAATTCTTCCCGTTTGCACGTGAGGTTGAAGTCCAGGTGCGTCTTGAACGCAGCTACCTTTGAAGTCACCGAGACAATTCGGCGTATCTTCGTAACGACGTCTTGTCCAGATGTGCTCCGGTAGTTAACACGATCAATGGTTCGACGATAGTTCGTTTGCACATGGGCCTGCCATGGGCCTGCGAGGCAGTCCGCGCGGCTGCGAGACAGCCATCGTGACCCTCCAGTCGTCAAACTGTCCCAGTGCCATGTGAGCAAAATGTGCTGTCCATTGTTAGCCCCTCCTGTGGTAGTGCTCTTTAGGTGCCAGACCTTTCATGCATTGTAACCTCTCTATCACTCTCTGTAATGTTATTCAGCATGTGTTGCGTTATTTTGTAGATCACTTGGAATGTGTTTTCGCAAGTGATTACACATTCCTCTGTATCATCTTTTCGCTATATAAAGTTTGCTTTGTTTGTGAACATTTGACACAGACCCATTCCGTTTCTTACATCCGGCGAAACTTGGGCACCAAACGACTGTTCGTCTTTGTCGCCAGGTAGCTAGTTTCTGGCTCAGCTTTCCACGCTGAGACGACGGCATCTCCTCTGATATCGAGAACACTACACCCACACGCTCTAAGGGCGTATCGGAGTACACGCGACAGCTCCGCAAATGTGACAGATGACAAGTTCGTCAAATATAGGCTCGTCAAACAGAACCTACACGTGAAAGAAGCATTCATTGAGGTTTCAGTTTAGGCAATACCTTGAATCGCTGAGTTATTAATTCGAACAGAACCGAAAAAAACAGCCTGCGCTTATAATCCGCATTGCTACAAATGCTTTTTCGGAATTTTTTTTCTTCAATAATCGGCTCGATGCTTCTTAAAGACGCAATGTCACGAAACTTGGTAAAAGTTTGTATATGCTTGCTTTTTATTCGCCACCAGCGGCGGGCAACCCCGGCACTTTGTTTTCTACACGACACGCTGCTATAATTTTCGGAAACTGTCGAGACCGCCCACCACATTTTCTGCGATTTTCGAGGCCTTTGTCGGGCCTTATCTGAGAAAGTTCGTTGTCATCTTTGGTTAATGCGTCATATACACTCGCATTTGTAGCGCAACCAGGCCAGGAACACAAAAAAAACAGAGAAAAAGACGAGCGCTATATATATCACTGTGATCTTGAAACAAACGATGTCAGTCGAATACTTTAGCAGGAATGGGACACTTATATTGAGGACATAAAAACTTTTAAAGGAATTTACTAACACAGGGCTGCCACGTGCCACATTCTTTCAGAATGGTACGAAAAGAAGTATCCAATTTGTGTGTCTTGACGCTAAAGAAATCATGCAACGCACCACTGCCACTAACACTTACATCTCTTTCAAGCCTCTGAAGATCTATGCCTTGCAAAGCTCGACTGCTTTAGTCTTAATTCCAGTTTGCCTCTTCTTCTCACGAATGAAGTTCTTGTTAACGGTAAATGTAGCTTTTCACTGTACATGGACCGTGGCAAGGCAACAAAGCCTCTCGTCTTATCTTCCTGCAAAAGACAGAGGTCATTTTGCTTAAAGAAATTAATTACATTCTATAAACGATCCTCAACACCATTAGGTCCAGTCTCTTTTACACTTTTGGCAAGGCAGTCTACACCTTCGAAGATACACCTTTCCTAGTCTTCCTGAGGAGCCTGGTCTTCCTGAGGAGAATGTAAAAGAGACTGGACCTAATGATATTGAGGATCGTTCACAGAAGGTGGCGAAATTCTTTAAGCAAAATGACCTTTTTCTTTTGCAGGTAGATAAAATGGGAGGCTTTGTTGCCTTGCCTAGGTCCATGTACAATGAAAAGCTACATTGGCCGTTAACAAGAACTTCACTCGTGTGAGAAAGGGGCAAACTAGCAAGAGTTTGCAAGCTTTGCAAGAGTTTTTATCTTCAAAAGCTTGCAAGAGATATAAATTTCGGCGAATGTGGCGCGTTGCATATTTTTTTCAGCGTTAAGACACATAAACTCGATACTCCGCTTCTAACCATTGTGAAGGAAGGTTTGCACGTGGCAGCACTGGGTTAGTAATTTGCGTTTAAAAGTTTTGATGTCCTCGATATAAGTGACCCCTTCCCGGTAAAGAATTCGACTGACATTATTCGTTTTTTTAAAGATCACAGTGATATAGATGGCGCTCGTGTTTGTCGCTCTTCTTTGTGCTCCAGTCCCGGTTGCGCTAAAAATATGTATAATTTGTCTCAAATCGAGCTAGTCCAACATCTAACTCGTTTAATGCGACTGAGCGCGAAGGAAATTATTACCCTCCACGAACGTCGAGTGCCACTGCTGTTGGATGCCGCGTTGTTATTTGTACCATGGCGGCGTGAGCATACCCAAATAATTACACTTGATAGGAATACAGCGCGGTTCAGGTGTCCGTCGAGATGTGAGACAGATACTGCGCCATTTGCGTTCCCCAACAATCAATTTTAGAACCGCTCAACTGTCTTCACGCTAACCATTTTGTCATCATAAATAGTTGACAAGAATATCGTCCCTATGTTTTAAAAGGTACAAACGGCCCGAAATCTTTTTCAAGGTTTACACAACGCCGCTGGTATTGCTCATTCTGGGAAAGAAGGACTGTTTTTTTTTGCTGCACAAGTGTCCTTGAGTTCATCATGAGTATGTTTTGGCCAGCTGACATGGCGACTTGCGAAAGCAGAATGGACCCATGTCCAACAAAATTGAAAGAAATAATTTGTATTTACCAGATCGTAAGAGTAGAAAAATTCCCTCGACATCTTTTTTATATCTTTAAAATTTTATCGGTGCCCGCGCGATGGGATATAACAGTTGTAAACGTCTGCAATATGAAACAAACCAAACTTTAAGCCTCAATTTGATCAGTGATGTGCAGAAACTAATATTCATCACTCCTTATCTTTGCATATAGTTTCCCCATCTGTTTGACTTACGTACCAGCTCGCTTATATATGTAAATAGACTTGTTTTCTGGTGACTAAGATCTGATATTGGAAGTCAGCGAGTGGTGTGCCCTCGGGGGACGTAAAAAGTTAGGCTCTGAGTACAATAAAGGTGTGATGCTTGCAGTAAAACGTGCAGTCTTACATCGCATGGATGCTGCGGTCGCCACATGAAAGAAGTACAGGCCGAAGTTTTCAAGGCACTGAAAAAATCAGTGCTGCAATTTTCAATGCAATGGTTCAAGTTATATATTCACGAACAAATCCTTCATTGGAGATTGCCCACTATCCACAACCTTGGTCCGTAAAGTTTCGAGACTGATTTATTTTCTTATCTAAAAAAGGTTCCCCAAAACAAATGCTGGTCCGTATGTGTAGGGCCATATTTTTTTGGGGCTCACCTGAGTTATTTATTTTAATTGCTATGGCCGCCATTAGATGGCACTACATGTAGAAAAATGCGTTGTCACTAGTCTTCTGCGCATTCTACTTTGAGTAAATTTGGAGAGATGGACGCCCAACCTCAACCTCGAACAGCGTGTAAACATAAAATTATCGGTGAAGCTTGGGAAGACTGCCACACAGTCGTATGTGCTCCTTCATGAAGCTTACTTCAACGAGACATTATCACGAGCGCGAGTTTTGAGTGGCCGTAGAGGTTAGGTTAGTTTCGGAGAGAACGTCGGTGGGAGACGACAGGCAGTGGCGCCCTTAACCCACACGGAATAAAAAACAACGTGGCTGGGATGAAGGAAATTGAACAGCAAGACCGCAGCATTACAGTCCGCATACTGCCAGATGCTCTCGACGATAGCAAGACATCATGACATCAAATTTTGCGTGAGAACATAGGGAAACAAAATCTGAACGCTAGACTGGTGCCGCACTCCCTCACACAGGACCAGAAGGACACGCGGTCTTCAGCGAGCGCGCATTTGCTCTCCCAGACAGAGAAGGATGCTGCATTCGCCGACAGCATCATTGCTGAAGACGAAACATGGTGTTTTCAATACGATCCTCAAAGAGGCAGAGCGCCGAATGGCGGTCCACAAGCTCTCGGCGTCGAGAAAGGTGTGGCGACCGAAGACCGAATCAAAGACGATGCTGATAGTTTTTTCGATGCCAGAGGCGTCATACACCGCGAGTTCGTCCCACAAGGGCAGACGGTGAATCAGGAGTTTTATATTCGCGTGCTCCAACATTTGCGTGATGCACTGCGACGCCGTCGCCCTGACTTATGGGCATCTGGACAATGGAGGCTTCTCCACGACGATAACGCAAGTTCGCACACTGCTCTCAGCGTGACAAATTTCTCCTTCGATATCTACAGCGCTAAAGACGGGACAGAAGGAACACACACGGTACACAACAGAGCGCTGACTGACAACTGATATTTATTGGATAGCCAGTAAGCATTTATACTTGCCTGCTACCAGAACGGAAAGAAAACACAAAAAAACAGGCCCGGAAGCCACTAGTGTTGGCGGAAATCTGGCACGTGTCAAATCTCGCATTGAGTCTAGCATGTGCACAAAGGTAAATAGCAGAAATATTGAACCACGTGGGTGTCCAGTTAGGCACGGTGAAAAGTTTGTTACCTGTCAATAAGGGGTGATGTATTCACTGCCAGTGTCCTGCGGGAAAAGGTACGTTGGACAGACGGGACACTTTCTCAACAAAAGTTTAACAGAGCATCATGACAATGTCGCACGTGCGGCCAATTCAGGCCACGTAGCCAAACATTGTACAGAATGCAAAACAGATGAAATGGAAGAAAGTGATTATGAAACCTGTGAACCGCTGTACAGAGAATGCAGCATGATAGGAAAACAGCATGGCGCTCTGAATAGAAATAATGGAGGCACATATGATTGCAAGATTGCAGGATGTTTGTATAAGCGCTCCTTCAATAGCATTGTCACGGAAAGAAATGGAGTACATTGATTGTGGGATTTTACACGTGCCATATTTCCGCCTGCACTAGTTGCATCTGTGCATGTTTGCAGCTATGTAGAAGACGTGGTGAACTAGTATAAGCTGGTCAACTCTCAAATGTCTGAGGCAACTAAGATCGGGCACATTATGAAAGGTATCGACGAGGCAGCCTTTCAAATGCTTATTGCCATGCAGCCGGACACCGCTACCTCTGCCATCAATTTGTGCCAGAGCTACGAGGAGCTCCGCAAAAAAACGCGTCCTCTCCCGTCGCCTCATACCACAGGCCGAGATACAATCCGCTGACACCGTGGTCGCTGGAGAGCCCCAGTTCATGCAGGAGGTAAAACGGTTCATCCGTGAAGAAGTCTACCGTCAACTCGCGCTCGTGCATGGGCTCCAGCTTTGTCACCAGCACATCCTCCGGCCTTTCAGCGGACCATCCAGGCACAGGCCACGGACGCCATGCCGATCGCGGATGCAGAACCACATGCACCCGTCTCTCATAAATTATGGTGAGGCATAAAAAAAAAGAAAAAGAGCTTCTGCCTGCGCCACAAGTATAACAGGCTTAAACCAATAGTAAAATAAATAAAACTGGGCCAAAGCCAAATTGAATTTAGATATATAAAAAAAGAAAAAAAAGAGTCCTCTACCACCATCAAAACGGCAGCCAAGGCAGCGGGCCCGATCAGCGGGGGGTTTATTTGTGATCGAAATCCCTCAGAAGGAACCGCTTACCTACGCCGCCGGTCTTTCCCGCCCGACTCCTCATCCGTCGGGCTATTTCACCGCCGCCGCCTTTGACACCGCCACCTATTCGGTTGTATCGGGCTCCTGCATCACCACCGTTGCCGCACATGGCGCCGGTGCCCATTCCCGACGGTTGCCCATGGCGCACTCGCGACAACATGCCCATTTGCTTTGCCTGTGGCACTGCTGAACATGTCGCTCGCTACTGCCGCACTCAGCCCTGTCCGCCTACTGACATCGTGACGCCATCTAGGTACGGATCTTACTCGCAGCACTATCGCATGAAGCCTAGTCCGCCACCATCTTCGTTCACAACTGAGAGCCAGTCTCAATGACGCGACGCTCCCCTGCGCCGCCAATCATGCTCATCAGCAATCATCTACCCTCTCTTGTGACTCTGCTTAGTGGTGAATGCATTGGATACGGAGCATCGGCTGAACTCCTACAAGTCGTCGATGACATCGACGCCATTCCTACACCTTCGCCCGATGCTCTCACACCGGCTCCCCTGTCACACCGCCCACCCTCTGATGCCCTGTATAGTGCTATCGATCGAGACCTTCATCCGACGTGCCGTGACTAGCTGTTCGCCCTTTAGTGAGAATTTGTTCGTCTTTTGATGCATGTCAAACTCTACTCGGCCGCGTTTCAGCTGTCACACATACCATAGATACTGACACCCGTCCTGCTCTGCGCCAGCGACTATATTGCGTGTCAGCTCCGGAGCGCTGCGTCATCATCCAGCAAAGTGGAGGACCTGTTAGAGTGCAGATTATATAGTCTCGAAGATCCCGCGGTCTTCCCCGGTCGTGCTCGTTCGAACCCGGAAAGTCGTCTATCCTCTGCCACTCATAGATGACGCCCTCGATTGCCTACAAGGAGCAGAATTTTTTTCGTCTCTCGATCTGAGATCTGGATGTTGGCAAATACCCATGCCCGAAGCTGACAACGGGAAAACATCATTCGTCACGCCTGATGAGTTATATGAGTTTAACGTAATGCCATTTGGGCTTTGCAACGTCCCTGCTACATACGAAAGAATGATGGATAACGTCTTGCGTGGCCTATGCTGGAGGACGTGTCTCTGCTACCTTGACGACGACGTCGTGTTTTTGGCTGACTTCTCGACACATCTGACTCATTTGCGCCAAGTGCTGACTTGCCTCACCTCCGCAGGGCTGCAACCAAATTTGAAAAAATGCCATTTCTCAGCTAGCCAACAGGCCATCCCTGGTCATGTCTCTAAATAAGGAATCCTTCCGCGTCCCGCGTCCATATTTTTGAAGCATTAGACTACTTCAGCAAAGCGGCACGCTGTGGCATTGCATCAACTCAAGCTATGGGTCTACCTTGCAGATGGGATAGGAGGAACCGCATTCTTTATGGGTTTCGGTTAGATGAGACAGCAAAAATAATGGAACGAGTAGACAGCTGTGTTTCCCTTCGTGCATTTATGTAGTGTTGACTGTTGCGTGAGCCAAGATTGTTGAGACTTTTCATACATGGAAACTTTAACAATGTGGTCTACAGTATTTCGTACTTGTTGGTTTTGCAAGCAATGCAGGGAAGGTTTTTCCTTCCAAGAACAGCCAGATATGTAGCATAGAGCAATGAGTATTTCCATGAATAAATTCCTTTTTGCATACAAAGATTCACAAGCGCCATATAGCCATAGCAGCAGGAGAAGTACCACGAAACCATCCTACCTGCCTCCTGCTATGTGCTAGCTTGTTAGACGCATGCTAGGCAGTGACGGGGCTGTATGTTGGTTCCCACCGAGTCATGTGCTTAAAATCCTACGTGCGCAAATGAAGTATAGTTATGTGTATTTGCCACATAACGTTTGTGCAAGCATTTAGACAGCATTCCAGATTCATTCAGGTGTAGGCACCGTTTATTCTGGTGCCTCTCGTAACCTACGAAGCCGTTCGAGCTTTATTTCGTTTTCAATTTTTATTATTTCCAATTCTAAATTTTTTCTCGACGTCGAGGATTTTTTTTGTCTCCTGCCGCTCGTCCAGAATGCCTTTATGGTCTTCTCTCATCATCTGCAGACGCACTTTATGTTCTTATCGCAGCAAAGCCGCTCCAAAGTCGTTTTCGTGTGCCGGAGACCTTTCTTAGAGGATCATCCGCCCTCTTGGAGCCCTGTCAGCGCAACGAGTGGCCACTGCTTTAGCAGTAGTGGAACCAGCCGCAGCTCGAGAAGCAACTGTAGCACTACAGCCGCCTGCTGCCGCTGCGTTGGATGCATTAGCAGGTTACACAGCAGGAAAAAAAAGGGATTTGTCTCCTGCTCAATTGCTTCTGGAGTTGCCCCACTCCTAACAACAGCAGCCGCTAATGACTGTGTGTCATCCACGACCGCAGCTTCTCACTCGTCTTCTGTAATAATGAAAAGGTAAAAATGTGTTGCAAAAATCTAAGCTTACAATACATTTGCTGTCTGCCTCAATACCACAGACTGTTCGGTGAAGTGGTGAAGAGATATTAGAAAGAAAGCTTCATAATGTTCTTATATAAGGCATAATAAGTTGCCCTTCTTCTCAGCGCCAAATAGCTGCCTTTGTTTCTGGGGTCCCGGTTTAATTGTTCTCTTTCGTTCTGCCATTTTCCTCACCTTTCACTCTTAATTATGCCTGATGACCTCACTTTTTTTCTCCTTAAATGGTACTGATACTCACGCAGGCACCGAAATTTTACACATGTGGTTATCCTCTAATTCTGCTCCTGCAGCTTTTTTGTTCTTTCAATGGGTTTATTTTTAATTTTAGTACATTTGCTATTTTGCACTCGTGTGTGTCCCCTGAGCCAGAGAGCCAGTTATACGCCCTATCTTTCCTCAAAATCTTCGTCGTCTAGAACGTTGTTATTGCCAATGAACGCCGACAGCTTTCACTTTGTATATCCAGGAGTAGCTGAGGTAATCCACTGTAATTTTTTGCAAAGGTTTCCTTGTAATGTCTGCCCGCCTGCTTCGCCGCATACATGCGGGGCACACAAGAAAATTGACATATACTGCAGCCTGAGCCACAGCCGGTAAGAGGCACATGGAAGCCACAGTACAAAACTGCTACTTCTCGTTCCTAATAAAGGAGTCCTGAATCAAAAAATCTGAATACTGTTTCAGTGTTGTGGTGTTATATCGGCAGTGCCATTCATATAGCTAGTATTGAAACCCCCTTTCTCTTTATGTAATATAGTGTATTGTAAAAATGAGGTATGCACAAGGGACAATTGAGTGTTGTGTTATACAACAAGTTTTTTTTTCTGTTGACGCTACATGCATAAACACTACTGCACAGTTTTATTGTGTGCACAATGCAGCCACTAGTGCTGCTTTTCAGTCAGCACAGTCATGTACGTTCGTAGGCAAACATATTCATGGCTAAAGAAAACACGATTCGAGTAAAACCTCTCCATTGCAAAACTAACAATTCCCTTGAAACTAGCAGCACAATTCCAGAAGGCTTTGAGCATTACGCATAGGCAAGCTACACCACTATTCACAACACGATTGTTGTTACCTTACCCCTGGAGCACCATCATGTACAAGTAGACACAAATATGAAAATGTAAGTGAAGGAGCGAATGCATAATGAAACTGCATTAATGTTGGCATTCGTTTAAAGTGGGGCAGGAATGCCAAACGGGACTCAAAAATATCTGCAGGTGAGAATATCATAATGATTGCAGTTCAGGTTGCAGCACTGAACGCCGGCTCCCTCAGTGTCCGACGGTTTCCGCACCCGACCGTAGCGGCGGCGTTTCGATGGAGACGGAACGCACAGGCGCCCGTGTGCTGTGCGAATTCAGTGCACGTTAAAGATCCCCGGTCGGTCGAAATTCTTCCTGAACCCTCTGCTACGATATAAGGTTTGTCTCAGAGATCCGGTACGTTTGATCTTCCTAAGTTTCTCCACCGTTTTTTTTTTCCATGTCAGGTCACATCAGCTGGGTCATGGCTTCGTTTTTTCTTCGCAATTGAAATGCGTCGTGAGACAGGATACTTTCCAGCATTTATTTTATACGGCGCCAGATGTCAGTTACACAATTCGCGATTTGTCGTCATCCAAAGTCGTGCGCTTTTATGACGTCAGCATGATGTGCTACGGACAAGTGAGCACTTGGCCAATCTGCCACTCGCTACATAGCAGGAATAAAAGGCGGTCGAGGCGCCACCCATGAGAACATTGTGAGTCACCGTGAATACGAGCGCAAGTGATGACCACGTGAGGGTCCGGAGTTACGTGCTCTTGATACACATCGAAAAAGGCGCAGTTCTAGAGGGCTGTGTACTGTGCGATTTAGTGCAGGTTAAAAAACCTCAGGTGGTTCAATTCATGCAGAGCTCTTCACTACGACGTCCCTCATAGCATCAGTTCCTTTGGAGCGTTAAGCCCTCATAAAATATAATACCAAAACCTCGGCTGAAACGGGACCTCTACGTGTGAGATAATGATGCTGAGAATATGAGAAAAATGAGAAAAGATAAAGAAGTTGTAAGCCTCCTCACACCTGCCTCTGACGCTCGTTGCACTCCAGGTTTTGAACTTCAGTTCAAGGCCCATAATCAGGCACACAGAACCTCTTGGGTTTGGTGTGTTTGGTTTGTGATGGGCTATCAAATATTGCGCGAAAATGAACTGAAACTCTACGATTAAATCCTTCAATCATTAGTAAACATTTATAAAGAACCAAAGTTAAGCTACCAGCTACCGCCAAAATTTGCGTGATTTTTAATGTTTGCCTGATGACATTTTTACTTGGCATTACACAAAAGTGTGTTAGGCTGAAGTCAGTATTTGGCAACAATTTTGATCTTCCATTTCGTGCACAAAGGGGTCAGGTGCATGTTTACTAACCTTGCTTATAGCTTCTTGCTTGAAGTAACGCTGAAGGTAGAGGTATGCGACTCCCTTCTCCATGAGGGGGTGACTACCAATAAGTTTGTCGATGCAGATGTCCTCACTGAACTCCTTTTTGGACACGAGACTTTGATATCGAATACAGGAACAGGTCAAGCACCTTTCGGATGTCCACCGTCAGTGCATTCGCAATTTCATGAAGGAAAAACCGGCCTAAGACATTGGGCGCTTATTCCAGAAGAAAAGAAACACGCGAAAACCATGACTGTAAACACAGAAACAAAATACACAATAAAACTTCGTTACCAGTACATTTCATTATAAAGGCAACAGTTGTGGGGTTTTTATTGGGGGAATAAATACGTTTTCCCCGCTTAATCGCGGCTGACACAATTGAAAACCGCCCGGACCGCTCCCCGTGGTAGCGTACTCTACCGACTGTACTTCGACCACGGCGGGTCTTGCTCTGATGGAACAAAGGGTTGACACTCTGGCTGACATAAACAAGACATTTATAGCTACAGGAACGATAACACCAGCTACCAACAAAATACGCTAATGAATCAAAGTAGTCTGACTCACCAGCAAGGTTAAGAGCGAATGTTCGCCCACGCAAAGCAAGGGATACTCCAAGGCCGGAGAGGACCAGATACGGGAGAAAGTCTCCCCGCCACGTCCTCGCCCCGCTGGCGAAACGCCGAGCCGCGTGAAAAACGTTCTCTTGCGCCGACGATCCCAGCCGAAGAGCGGTCCGCTCTCCCACACGCGTAGCAATAACGCCCTCTTTCGCGCTCGTGTGGCCCTTTCTTGTTAGTTACATTAACCAGGGAGCGTCACGTGGCGCGCCCCGAATTGAAGTGATGCTGTGAGATGGTGCATCGCGGTAAAGCTAGCCACCAGGGGAAACTGCTGGGCAGGTCCCCACACAGTCTACAGGATATGGGATACGTCTAACGCTTTGCCAATTTTTCTGCAAGCCCGCGGAAAGTATTGCCCAGCTCCTAACATCAATTGTCAATACACAAAACTGGGAAGGTGGGCTGTTCATGTCATCTTGACAGTATCGGCTTGCTCGGCTTTGCCTTCAGTTTCAAAGCTTAGTTCATTGCACGATACGCCAGTATGAAAGGCATGCAGCTTAATTTGTTTTATAGCCTTTATCTCGAATTGTGGCACATCCAGGAGACACAATTCACCCCAAGTGTTTGATATGCGTCACGGGACCACGGAGCAGAAGCGCTCTATGCTGCCGGCTGCCGGCTGACTGTTTCGTCGCCCCAGAAGAGGGACACCGAGCTGGTCCTGAAACTGGTTGGTGCCAGAGCCTCGTCTACGTATTAAACGGGCACAAAAGAGAAGTATTAAATCCAGCTAGTTTAAGAGACTAGTGTCCAGTTTACTTAGCACGACGCCCCTTGAGATTGCCGATACGGTCGGAATCACGCTTTCCAGTGCTTCAACACTCTAATGAGACGAGAACTGCTATCGAGATAACAAAAAAAGCAGCAACATTAACTCCATTGCTGGTAATTCGCGGAATCAGGGGTCTCCCATCAACGACGCCCGAGCCACATCCGGCCTTCCAAGTCGTTCCGACCAGTTCAAAGTGGGAAACAGCCGCAACAGTGGTGCCGGAGCCCTGGTCCGCTGTGACTAAGAAGCCTGGTACAGCGCGCCCATCGCGCTGGTGTAATTATGTAATATTCTTAACAGTTAATGCATGGTGACGCAAGCCGAGCTTTGTGTTTTAGTTAGCTTATGCAGTTGGGATTGCACCTGCAATTGCCAACGACCGATCGACGCCTCGCTGCCTGTGCCTGCCTGAGGATGATACATAGAGCAGTCGTCGCTAGAGAGACCCGGGAGCGTGACATATTCCCGGGGATACGCCAATTATCATTCTTTGAATTACATGCTCTTTTAGCTAATCCTCAGCTTCGGTTTTCGACAGTTTGCGCCAATGGCTCGTGAAAAGCATTCCTCAGTGAACTCGACGTGAAAACAAATTCGGATGCTCGTGCCTTTAGCACGCGTCAAAATCAGCTGGTCAGAATGCGCGTCATCGCTTTTTGACACAAGGAACCACAAGACATTGCCTCTTTGCTGTCTGATTACACACCACTCGTTTTCTGCTACAGTATGAACGAAAATGTCAAAGGTGCTTGCCATCCGCTTCTGGAAAGGGTATCAAGTGGCGTTGCAGCTAATGACTGATACTAACCTTGCAGCGAATAATTCCGTGCTCACTGATGAAAGGAATAATACTCGCACGTATGATTTCTTTCTCTTAAAATTTCCATTTTAAACCCTTGTACCAAGTTGTGGGGAAGTGATTCTCATGAAATGAACCCGCTTTAGATTATTCGAAACCTGGCAATTCTATTTTCTCGGTCCATCATCGACCCTAAATACTATATCTAGCGCAGGCAAGGAGCTTGAGAAGTGCCACACGCTCATTTTCACAAATTTTTTTCAGAACACAAAACTGCTTCCTTTTTATCTAGACTGAACCATGTAAACCTATCACCAAAATGAATTCTCTTTCAACTTAACTAAATATTCGCAGTGGCTTAGCTCGCCTATGCCAGGATATATGTAGCGAAAGCTAAGGCATAGCTCGGTTAACCTTGGTTAATCTTGATTGCAAGTCCAGGTCAGTTTGGTTGCCTAGCTAGATGCTGCCACGTGGTTCGTCGCTCTAATTTGTGTTTAGACCTTAAAGGTCTAAAGACAAATTAGAGCGTGAAATCATAGAAGCTTATTACATCAAGCAGAGGGGTCATATCTGCATAAGCAAGCCATCTGTCTCGCTCTAAGAAGAAGAGATTAGGTTTCTCAGTGGGTCATTATCAGAGTTGTAATCATTTCTTGATCTTTTTGGCACGTGCTCCTATGCTCTGTCATTGCGTGTTTTTGTTTTGCTTCTATCTTTGCCTGCTGGTGTGGTTATTAAGCGGTTTTTTCTATGAATAAACTTAGTTGGAAGTTGGCGCCTCTCCTGTCTTGAGTGTGCTTGTCTTCGTCTTTTAGCGCCTGTACGCTTTTTTGAGTAAACCATGTCAAGCTACAACCAACTAGCTCAAATGAAAGTTTTACTGTACTGATGGGCGACTTCAATGCGAAGATGGGCAAGAAGCAGTCTGACGACCACACGGTAGGTGACTATGGGATAGGTTCTAGAAATACCAGGGGAGAGTTATTAGTCGAATTCGCATATAGAAATAATTTACGGATCAAGAATACCTTCTTCCGCAAACGAGAAACAGGAAGTGGACCTTGAAGAGCCCCAATGGTGAGATGAAAAATGAAATCGACTTCATCCTATGCGCTAAACCTGGCATCATTCTGGAAGTGGCCGTCCTCGGAAAGGTGCGTTGTAGCGACTACAGAATGGTAAGGTCTCGAGTTAGCTTAGACTTGAAGAGAGAACGGAAGAAGCTAGTGAAGAGGAAGACCATCAACGAGTTAGCCGTAAGAGGGAAAGCACGGGTGTTTAGGATAGCGCTGCGAAACAGATATTCGGCTTGAGCTGAGGAAGACGATCTTGATGTTCATACAATGAACGATAATCTGACATCAATAATTACGGACTGCGAAGTAGAAGTAGCCGGTAGGACCGTTCGACAGGATACCGGAAAGTTATCTCAGTTGACGAAAGATCAGATTCAGAAGCGCCAAAGCATGAGGGCGTCTAACCCTACCGACAGATTAGAACTGACAGAGCTATCAAAGTTAATAAATAAGCGCAAGGTAGCCGACTTAAGGAAGTTTAATAAACAGAGAATCGAGCATGCCTTAAAGAACGGAGGTAGCCTAAAAGCAGTGAAGAGGAAAATAGGCATAGGTAAAAAGCAGATGCATGCATTAGGAGACAAGCAGGGCAATGTCATTAGCAATATGGATAAGATTGTTAACCTAGCCGAAGAGTTCTACACAGACCTGTACAGTACCCAATGTAATCAAAGCGTTAATGAGAAAGACAGCAGTGCACAGCAATGCGTCATCCCGCCAGTAACGAAAGATGAAGTAAAGAAAGCCTTAGGAGCAATGAAAAGGGGAAAAACAGCTGGGGAGGATCAGGTAGCTGCAGATCTGTTGAAGGATTGAGGGGACATCGTGCTAGAAAAACTACCCACCCTGTATACGCAATGCCTTATGACCTCGACTGTAGCAGAAGCTTGGAAGAATGCAAAGATTTTCTTAATTCATAAGAAAGGAGACGCCAAGGACTTGAAAAATCACAGGCCGATCAGCTTACTTTTCGTTGCCTGCAAAGTATTTACTAAGGTAATCGCTAATAGAGTCAGGGCAACCTTAGACTTTAGTCAACAAAATGATCAGGCAGGCTTTCGTAAAGGATATTCCACAATAGATCATATTCACACTATCAATCAGGTGATAGAGAAATGAGCAGAATATAACCAACCTCTATATATAGCTTTCATTGATTACGTGAAAACATTTGACTCAGTGGAAATTCAGCCGTCATACAGGCATTGCGTAATCAGGGGGTAGAAGAGCCTTATATCAAAATATTCGAAGATATATATATATATATATATATATATATATATATATATATATATATATATATATATATAGCAACGGCACAGCTACTATAGTCCTCCATAAAATCAGCAATAAAATTCCAATCAGGACGGGCGTCAGGCAAGGAGACGCGATTTCGCCAATGCTATTCACCGCCTGTTTACGGGAGGTATTTCGAGGCCTGAATTGGGAACAGTTGGGAATAAGAATAAATTGAGAATACCTAAATAATCTGTGATTCCCTGATGACATTGCCTTACTGAGTCACTGAGGAGGTGAAATGCAAATCCATATCAATGAGTTAGACAGGCAGAGCAGAACAATGGGTCTAAAAATTAACATGCAGAAAACCAAATTAATGTTGAACAGTCTAGCAAGGGAACAACAGTTCACAATTGGCAGCGAGAGCCTAGAAATTGTGACGGAATACGTCTACTTAGGGCAGGTAGTGACAGCTGTTCCGGATCATCAGAGGGAGATTACAAGAAGGATAAGAATGGAGTGGAGCGCACATGGCAAATTCTCGCAGATCATGAGTTGCAGTTTACCAATTTCCCTCCAGTGAAAAGTGAGCAACAGTTTTATCTTACCCGTTCTCAACTACGGGGCAGAAACGTGGAGGGCTAACGAAAAGAGTTAAGCTTAAGTTAAGGACCACGCAGCGAGCCATGGAAAGGAAAATGATAGGTGTAACGTTAAGAGACCGGAAGCGGGCAGAGTGGGTGAGGGAACAAACGCGGGTTAATGACATCCTGGTCGAAATCAAGAGAAAGAAATGGGCTTGGGCAGGGCATGTAATGGGAAGGCAAGATAACCGCTGATCCTTAATGTTAACGGAGTGGACTCCTAGAGAAAGTAAACGCAGCAGGGGGCGGCAGAAAGTTGTTAGGTGGGCGGATGAGATTAAGAAGTTTTCAGGCAAAGGGTGGACGCAGATGGAAAAGTACAGGGTTAATTAGAGAGACATGGGAGAGGCCTTTGCCCTGCAGTGGGCGTAGTAAGGCAGATGAAGATGACGATGATTTTTTCCTATTGGCTTGTTCTGGCCATGATAATGCACTGATGATGGTAATGTACTGGCGTATAAAGATGGTGTTTTCAGCAATAAACTCAGTTGGCAGCAGCCGCTCCTTCTGTCTCTGTGTCTTCGTGTGTTTGTTGCTTTGCGTCTTTCAAATTTTTGACGAACCAACTAGACCCAACAGGCAAGTACTTTTGCAATCTGGCATAGACATTTCCCGCTAAGTGGTAACAGGGGAAAACCTGAAACCCTACGTGATACTTTGGCTTGAGAGACTCATAGTGTCCTGTTAGCTAGCCAACTAGGCCCCATATTCACACGCCTGTTTACGGTGTCTAGACCCGTTACGCCACCCAAACGCTTCATCTTCAATGTGTGCGTTCTTCCACCTCGTCCCTACCGCCGCAGTGTAGTGTACTGCTACCAATGCCTGTAGTAGGGCAACATGCTTGAGTTATGCCATTATCCTGCCCCAATTCAGACAGATGAACAAAATTTCATCTGAAGCATTAATATGTGGCTTATGCAAATCAAATGACCATGCAATACCCGACCGCGCTTGACCAACCAAGAACAAGGCAAAGAAAAACGCGGCTTCGCACCGTTCGACCTCTTAACCTACTCGCAGCTTCCTTGACAGCGCCAACAGATTCGCTCCGCTCACAGAAGATGATATCAACGAGGAAAATGCTTTTCTAAGGTTCCCTTCACTATCTAATGTGGTGGCTGTTCCTTATCAAAGCTACAGCAATGTTACTCGCCTTAATCGCAGCCGCCATCGAGCCTATAAAATATCGGCCCAGGAAGGTCCTCAAAATAAAATTAGTGTTATTGATCGCCGTAATGTGAATCTGGACGCAGAGATATCCAAACTCCCGCTGCAACCGCGTAGTCAGTTCACGCACTTCGCGACAACAAAGTGATCAATGGCGGTGCAAATGTCTCAGAAATGCCCTCTACCGTAATCGGCGTCTGCTATTGCGTCTACAAATGTGTCTACCCGTAAACTGGCCACTGACCTGGCATCGCCTCTCCGCTATGTCGTGCAACAGCTACAGCCCCTGGCTGGCACTCTAGCAGAACGCTTATCCTTACCACTGCCATATTGGCTTCTAAATTGAAAACTTATGTAATTCAGGAAAATTACTGATGACTCACTAACTGGCTTGGTAAGCTCTGAAGACGCGTTCGCATGCGCTAAGTTCAAGCATGGACGTTGCTCCTCCAAGAACAAACCTGTACTCCACGACTCTCGGCGTCTACTAGCTACGCAACACCATCAATCCCAGAGCGCCGCACGTCTTTGTCAGGTGAGACAATATATTTATATTCGAAGACTATTTATGTTCGCCTCTGTGCTGTTCAGACGGTTCTAAATATGAATACATGGTGCCATCTCCCCTGTGGCAAGGAATTGTGGCCGTAAAGATGCAACTTCCTCAGTGCGCGATTGTGCTTCCGTCGTGTTATGTGTGTCCCTACTCGGGGTGGGCACCCCTTCTTCGTCTGAAGTGGCTCATCTGGCTTCGTCGTCATCATCATGGCTGCCCTGTTTTCAGTGCCGGAGATTTCAGTGCCCCTCAGAGTGAGTGGGGTTACTCTGTGTCCAGTGAACGTGGACGTCTTCTCCTCAATACGCTGACGCAGAACCGATTTCTCTTCCTTAATGACTTATCAACGCCTACACGACGAAGCACCCACCCACGCATGCCACCGCGTTTAGCGGATCTGCCCTGGTGGCTGGGCCATCAGACGGTTAGTTGGCATCGCGAACCGGAGTGCTGAGGCAGTGATCATCATCCTATTCGGTTCCGCCTCGCACCTCACGCACCACACCGCCTTCGCTCGGAAAAATTCATGACAACATATCCAATGTTCGCCCTAATTCCTCTCACGTATACCTTGTGGAACTTGTTGGAACGTATGTTGGCGAACCGTCTGCAGAGGTGGGTAGATGTACGTCACTAGTACCATCCAACACAGATTGGCTTTCGCCCTCACATCAGTGAGAGGAAAGAGTAGAACACTCATTCTCTATGATTCTGATTGGTGGCCATTCGTCATTTATCCGGGCAGCTCTCGGCATGAATGTGTGCTAGGCGTATGACTATATCAGTCACCATGCCCTCTTTGAGCTCCTACACAGGATCCACTTTTCCGCAAACATCTTCACCTTTCTACATACCTTTTTACATCTCGATAATTCGCCATCCGCATCAACAAAGAAAATGTGGGATCCTTTTCGCCGCATTGTTATGCACCACAAGATTCAGTGTTAGCTGCTCTACGTTTCATCATTTACCTGCTATGCTTGGCATCATGCTTGGACGACACTGCTGACCTGCACGCAGTCATTTATGCGGATGACATTAATGTCTGGTCTCTTCATCCATCTCTACGAACTCTGGCCATACGTTTTCAACTCGAACTTACAATTCCAATCAATGGTGGTCTTTTGTAGGACTCACGTTGTCGCCTTAAATGACGGCTGTATTTTCCATCGCGAACTCACGCGGACGCAGTGCGTTTAACAGCACCCGTGTCAGAATTTATCGTAATGGATATAGAATTCTATTCGCCCGCTCACTCACAGTCCTCGACCTTGACCTGAATGATTCCGACTCTACAAGCCCCTGGCTTCACACACCATGTCAAACGGCGTCCCTAATGTTGCATCTCATATCCGCATTTCACAGAAGTCCGTTGGTGCCAAGTCCACCATCGCCCGCCTCCTCACACGTGTTGTGCTACAGCCAAGACTCATTTACCAAGCCAAATTGCAGCACAAGAGTCACGCAGAGTGTGATCGCTTAGAATCGACCAATCAATCAGCAATGTGTTACTACGGGCCTCCCACAAATTATCCCAATTCATGCCGTCCAGGTCAAAGAGCAAATAAACACGCTTGATGAACCGATTCACCAGCGTCGCCAAGCACGGTGCACAACCTGCCGCAATATCTCTGAAGCAGCAGTTCTCGCAAAGTATATGGAAGATGGCTCTGTGCTGCCTATCGTTTCCTGCCTGGCGCGACCATTGCGGCTACCAGCTAGTAAAAGAAAATCTTCCTATGACTCGCACACACTCATGACCCTTTGGCCACCTGAGTGAGTCTAGTGTTGTGGCTGATGATGGCTCTTCTATACGATTAAAACCTCACAATTGCGACACGTGGCGCATGTAGATGTTAATGCGAGTGAAGATCACGTGACCATGGCTGTCGTCTCTCCTGCATTGTTACCGCAGATTGAAACATGCTTATTAGCTTGCCACCTGCGCTGCCGTCGACACAGGCAGAGGTGTTGGCCATTCGGGATGCATTAAGCATCCTCTGTCCACTATTGTCATCTAGAAGCAACCTGATAACCTCCCAGACTCCCCAGGGGCCACCATAGACTGCAGCGTGTTCTGAATACCGCCTTGTTGGCATAGCTGATTAAGGACAAAATTGAAAAGTTCTCCCTCGCGGGATGTGTACGATACATTTGTCAAGAAGCCCACCCCACACAATCTTTGGTGGATGGAGCAAGTCAGGGATCAGCTTCTCCAAATACCTTCAATTGGCCCCAACCTCTCCGGAGCCAATACTCCTTGAAGAAAAAGAAAACCTTCAGCTCGCCACGCGAGCACTTCTCCCACCGTGTGCCACAGACCTGCCTGGTGGCATTGCACGCTAAGAACAGGTCTTGCTTCGAAGTACGCCTCCGTGGCGCCCTCACCCCAGCGGTAACCTAGTCGTGGCCGGCACAGTATCATGCCCTTTTCGGTGACTCCTGCCCCATCTGTACCGCTCCTGTCTTCGAGGTGGACACTAAACATTTGCTTTTGACCTGCCCCTCTCTGCGTGCTATTCGGCAGAAACACCCCCTGCGGTTGGGACCGCCCTCGGTTCTTCAACGAGATTCAGAAGAAAGGATTTTTGGGCTGTACCACCGAATGTTACTGGACCTTCTTTGAGAGTCCAGCGTGTACCTTTATTTCCAAATTACACTTTATGCAAGCAGGCACACTTTGTCACAGTGTGCCTGCGACAGTGTGCATGGGAATAACGACACCTCAATCGAAGACGACAATCTTAACCGCAATTCCGTATGCCCCTTGCGACAATTATTCAAATTGCTATAAAAACAGGCCACTTGTCTGATTTCCTAATTTTGTCAAGGCCACCATGCTGACAGCCGGAGCGTCACAGTTCTTCATTTTTTAATTTAGCTGGCTGGCGTAAGCATTTTTTCTGTAGTATTCCACGGGCCTCGTAAAGTATTCGTTACGGTGTAAACAAAGATGGCCAGAACAGCAGTCTAAACTAAAGCGGCTGTTTGGGCTTGTTGGTCAGTGAACATGGTAAAAGAATGCAGCGCGAAAAAAACAAGGACGAACAGAAGTGGACAGGACAGGGCGCTGACTACCAACACATTTATTCAGGAAGATGAGCAGCTTATATAACGCCCTGTCCTGTCCACTTCTGTTCGTCCTTGTTTTTTTCGCGCTGCATTCTTTTACCAGCAGTCTAATTTTTTCGTGACCAAGAGTTTTCTTAAAGATTTCTCTGGAAAAAAGTATTTGCGGAAATCTTTTTTGAAGCAGTACAGAATGACACAGACGTACCAGAAAAATCCAAGACATCGGCAATCCACCGGTCTCATGATCCTACTAAATCAACCAACAAAAAACTGTATTCTGGAATCGTTCAATGTATCGTCTTTTTCGGGAACTATAAGCAAACGAAAAAAACTTCGGCAAATATCGCGATGATTGACCCAGAAAAATATTTTCCACATTATTAAGGTTGCTATTATAAAATGGTATATTTCTCCGCACTCTGTTCTGGTGCAATGATCGGTTGGTTATTTTTGGCGTGTACCTGGAATTTATTGCTTCCTTCATTGTTCTGCTCGTTTTGATCCTTTTGCTCCTAGCGTCTTGTAGTTCTCGGTACTTCCATTATTGATGGATAATTTATTAAGCATTTCTTATAACTTTGACTGCACTCGTGGTAAGGCCGAAACGTACATCGTGCACATGGTATCTTCAGTGGCTGTTACAATGTGTTAGTCATCACCAACATCATGCTCTCTTTTCTTTAGACTGATCGTATTCTCCCACGCCTGTTTTCTCCCGAATACTACTGGCTTCAGGGCGCAACCGCGCCAGAAACCGTGGGATTGCCGGTGCTGATAGAAAGATTCAAGGCACACATTGCGCAGCGCAGTCAAAGTTTTTAAGGCGTAAATTGCCTTTCTCAGTTTGTTTAATTTTTCTCGTGTTATGAAGACTAACTATATTTCCTTCTAAAAACGCACTACTCACTTTAGCAAGTGTGATCTCGACATCAGTACTATCAAGATTACTCTTGCAGATTCATCGCCTTCCTCTTCGCCTCTTGCGGAATCTTGAGCCTGCCCATCAACTCCCTGTTCTCTATCACCGTTTTCATCTTCGTTGCTTTCAGATTCTTTAGTTTGCTCATTGTACTCCTCTTCGCTGTCGTCATTCTCCTCTTCACCACTTAAGGTTCCTATATTTACCCCATTGTATCATTCTCCGCTACCGAGAGAATTCGCATTATAATGCTTCATTTAATCGGCTGGCATGAATGAATCATTTTCGAATTCAGAAAATAAGGTCTTTACGGAGCGCATAAGTTTTTTATATGCAGTGTATTGTGAGCGCTGAGTCTTAATTTTCACCATTTTGTCTGCATATGCTCTGAATCGCGGGAAGGGTCCAGTCACCTGTAAAAAAAAAAATTATTTGAGCAATATGCAAACATTCAGTAAGGTATCTAAGCTAAAGAGGACCGACCGCCATTTAAAGTTTAGCCGTGTTAACGCTCTTTTCATTTTTATAAAAACGACATAGGCGAAGTACGATACTATTTGGTTCAGTAAATTTGTTCCAAATAAAACTTTTATGTCTCCTTGGGCTTAATGTGGATGTAGATACGGACAGTTTTTCTTCGATCAGACTAGATTTCTTTTGGCACATGCTCCCAAATTACCTTTAAACTCGGAGGTTAGCACCACACTATAATGTGTATGCTTTAGTTATGCACGCGATAAAATTTCTACTATTTTGGGATCGCAGAATTCATTTTAATACTCAAGTTTTCTTTTGAAAACACTGAGCTTTCGACATACCATGAAACCTGGTAACACTAATTTCTGCTAGAAGCGGTGCACATTCGCACTAAAATCCTGCCTGAGAGACAGAAACAACCTTATCGCCAAGGATTTGTAGACTGTGGGCGAGTGTACCTCAGTGTGACCCCCATACAGGGGTTATCTTCAAGGTCCAGGTAACAAAAGCTTCCTGTATTGTCTTCTGCTACAGCAGCAGTTGATTCCAGCTCTCTTCGGAGGGAGCTGGCAGGAGTATATAAGGTGGAGTCTCGACCTCACATCCCCATAATATGTAATCTTGGTTTGTCAATTGCTGGCATTTTAGGCAGGCGGGGTTGTACTCCTCGATCTTAATAAATCATAACCTGTGGAGGCTTAGAATGGATCGAGTCTGGATACTTATTAGCCTCGTGGCCTGTGCTCTGCTAAGGTCCGCATAAGGAGGCGGATAAATCCGTCCTCTGCCCTCATGATAGTTAAGGCATGGTACCTGGTCAATGCTTCACCGCCGCGATACGAGTTGGTGGGGCTGATCTCCCGGTTCGTCAGATTCGGGCTATACCATCTGCCTCCTCGTTCCCCGGATTGCTTGAATGAGCTGGGAACGATACCAATTCTATGAAATGTTGCGGAGTGTAGACCCGCAAGATGCGGGCTGCTGTCTCGTCTACTGTGCCTTTACATACATTTGTACTGGCCAGCTTGGAGTCACTTAAGACGTTGTGCGTCGATGAATCCGTGATCGCTAGCGCCACGGCGCCCTCTTTTGCTTCTACAATTGAGGCTTCTTTAACCACAGCCGCATTAATTATTCTTCCTTCACAGGTCCCTGCTCATACTGCGAAATTATGGCAGGTTTATCTAGCCACATCTACGGATACTGCATACGGGTTTCAGTCACGCTCGACTTTCAACGCATCCACTCTCGCTGTTCGTCTCCCATCGTGTCTTACTCGAAGCCTGTTCTTACGTATTGGGTTCACTATGAATTGTCGTCCGAAGGCGTCCGGAAGTGTTTTTCGGGCTCCCGATTCCAACACAGGATTAGTGTTGAGTTTGCTTAATGTGTGTCTCCGAGCCCGCAGTACGAAAAAACCTTTCAATCTGTGAGGTCTTGTGGACCTCAATCAAGTCATATAGGGCATTATAGACTTCAAGCCCGAGAAGCCTTTCAGTGCAAGCAAATTTGGGCAGCCCAAGAGCAGCTTCCTGTCTGTGTTTCCGCTGCAGGCACCTTACCATTCCTGATAACAAGACCAGCAAAAAATGCCACCTACGATTCGATACTCCCTAAAGTTAAATTTGAGCGCATCTCTGTTGGTTTTTTTTTTATCAGCGTCTTTTGCTGTCTAAAGAGCGGAAGTGCGGAGCTGCAGATGGCACAGGAGAAAATGCAGTTCAATAGCAACGCCACAGATGGCGCTACTATTGCTGGGCAAGCATCTATGGAGCTCGCGTCGAGTGCCGCCCTTGACTCCGACTCCACTCTTCTTCTTTTGCTTCCGTAGCACCGCCTCATCCGCTTTCTCTTCGCGCTCCCTTTGCTATCGCCGTCTTTACCCTACTCTGGGCTCTGACTTCGCTCTCTTTTTATCATCGGATGAGCTCGTTCGCTAGGCTAGGCCGAGGCTAGGGCAAACCGCTCAACTGAAGAACGGGCGCGTCAGAGCTGCGCTGTAAAACGAGAAAAAATTTCACGTGAAGGTCACTTCAGATAGAGAGAGAAACAGTGATGGAAAGGCACAGAGGTTAACCTGGTGATGCCCAGAAGGCTACCCTACACGAATGTAACTTCAGTAGGACAGGTACGCTTAGTCCCTGCACATAGGTAAGTTCATTATGCAGGAATTTACAAGCATCACTTCTTCCAGACAACTTCAGTAGACCTCTCGTACGTGAGCCTCAATTGCAAATTCCTCGAGCTCGCAGACCGAGAACCTGGAAATGTAGGTTTACCACTCCACTTTTTGCAAACACCAAAACTAAAATTGTATGGACAACTGCAGGGTATACCTCAAGCACTAAAGGCCGCCTCAAAATGACGTTTTGGGGGCTGAAACTTTAATTATCACTTTTTTTTTCTGCGGGAAGTGTTCAACCGGCAGCTAAGCCGCTGCTTGAGTGGCATGATATTTGGCCATCGCGCGCAGGTCATTGCAATACCTAACCTAGGTCGTCACTTGAAACGGTGCGACTAGTTCACCCGACCGGCGAGAGCATGTTTTTGAGAAACTGCGCCAAAGAAATTAATTGCTCAGTTTCTGGAGCATTCTGCATTGACCAAAGCGAAACTAATTTCCTCACTGCCCCACTTGTAAGAATGGAAGAAAGAGAGCTGCTTTACTTTGTCGCAACACATGCCGTCTCTGTGATGACTGGTACATTTACTTTTTTTGTTGCTTTTGAAGGCTCGTTTGCACCCGGTACTTCAATTAATGCTTTAGAAATTTGATAAAAATGAAGAGGTTGAATAGAAAAAATCTTTTAAGGAAAGAAATGTCATCTGCAGACAACTTCAGCCAATCTAAATATAACTGCAATTAGAGAATTAGGTTAATTTCATGATTTATTCAACTGTTCACTTACTGCAGGCTGGTGGTTAGCACCAATGGGGAGTCTGTTGTCATGGACAAGAAGGTGCAATAGCTCTTTTCCAAAGGAAGGAAAAAGTTGCCAATTATTTATTTGGTTAAGCTAAATGCCACTAAAGTGTGCTAAAACGTTTGTTCTTGTTTAGTTTCGTTTACCTTTGATTAGCTTTGTATCAGATGATTCATATTTCGAGTTGTACCAAAAAGTTCTTGAAGACGTTCCTCACTTCTCCTCTTCCGGTGAATCGCCTGAACTGCTTGTTGCGGTTCGAATCGTCGTTCGCTTTATTAGGCAGTCTCTGGAGCCATATGTACATGCCTCTCACCTCCACGTTTCTCCGGTGACTTCATACCGCCTCTTCCTTGTGGCATCTACGTGCGCACAGAAGGTTGGTTGGTTAGCCTCAAGTAAAGGTGGCACATACCCATTACGGCGGAGTGGCCAAGCCACAGGTGACTGCCACGTAGTTTGTATGTGCCATACGGTGTTTCTCGCTCTCCTTCTTTTGTTCTGTTTCTGGCGCGACACCCACTTCCCATAGGCTGCAGCTGGCGTGATACTTCTCTGAGCTTACCCGTTCTTAGCCGAGTCAATCCGAGGGTTCAACTTGACGAATGACAACATTTCTGCTTGTGAAACATATATAGTACTAGCAAAAAATAGGTCATTTTATAAAATTCTGCAATGCAAGAAAATCAGGCGATTTGTTTTGTGCAACAGTGAATCTGAGCGCATCAGGCGCGCATTAAGCATGGTGCAAACACAACTTCCGCTAGTGACGCGTTGCCACCACTACGGTTGCAATGACTAAGGCGCCAAATTCGAAAACCCTGCTCCATTGCTTCTTTGTATGCAGTCCCTATCGCTTTCAGCGAGCGGTGAACTAAAAAAACATGCGCACGTTATGGTATAACAGCAAAGGCAATTCGAATTAGGTGTTTTAAGCATTTCTGCGTCGTGCGATCCTGGACCACCCAGTTTGTCCAGCGCGAAAAAAAGCGCCGGGTTTCTTCGCGGGACAGAGCTTTAGAGAATGGCTTTTTCTTTGTTTCAAAACAGATATGCCATCGTTGTGTCCACCGCCTATAACTTCCCAATCAGAGTAACCATCAGACTGTGCAAATTGAAATAATATTAGAGAATTCCAGTAATCAGCTACCTATTAGCATGATTTTTAAAGCCACCACGATCTTCCGATGCTCACGTGTTGCTCATGAAAAGAGGTCCTTTCTATTTTAAACTCCCTCTTTTAGTAATTTTTATTATGCGCTAAAAAAGCTGGCATATGCCGGGTATTCAGAATTACGTTTTAAATATTTTTAAAAACAACACAAACGATGATTAGCACGCGAAAGACGTTTTGCACACACAATGCAGCAAAGTGGAAATAAACTGAGGTGTTTTAAACGCCTGTAAAGTAGCTATAAGGAAAATCTATCAAGAAAAAATTAACTGCGCACAGTTAACTGGCACGGTAACACTAAAAACATAGGGCCGTTTTGTCCATACTCTATTAATACCATTAATACCATTTTGCCGCCGCGTTGGCTGAGTGGTTACGGCGCTCGGCTGCTGGCCCGAAAGACGCGGGTTCAATGCCGGCCGCGGCGGTCGAATTTCAATGGACGCGAAATTCTAGAGGCCCATGTACTGTGCAATGGCAGAGCACGTTAATGAACCCCAGGTGGTAGAAATTTCTGGAGCCCTTCACTACGGCGTTCCTCATAGCCTGAGTCGCTTTAGGACGTTAAACCCTAACAAACCAACAAACCATCTATTAATATCATTTTATAAAATTTCCTACAGCGCCCGTGTTATGAGAGATCGACCTGTGAAGTTACAACTGACTTCCTATAATTACACAAAAAACCAAGCAAATAAGCACAAATAGAGGGAGAAAGAGAGAAAAGGAAAGACTTTCGCATTTCCGCTCTTAGGCAGACTAAAGTGCAATCCTGTAATTTTATAACAGGGCTCGGCTTCAGGCAGATTTCTCAAGGTTGCTGAAAAATGGAGGCATAATAATTCTCCTCAGAAACCATAACTATCATCCCTTTCGATTATAATCGACATTTGAATTTGCTGTTAAACACGACACGACACCTAATATTTCATATTAAAACTATAATTGCAAAACAAAGATCCTGACGTGCTTCATCTTCAATATTCAACCATATACTGCCATAAAGAAACTTTATCCGAAAAAGAGTCACTTTTTGACAAAATGCACCTTTTGTCCTCATAACACGTTGTTTTGCTGCGAACTTTCTGACGCTCAAAAGCCACTTAATCCTTGTTTACGGATACGGTCTTTTTCTTAGCACTCAACTAAATCACTGTGTCTAATTGGAGATCAGCTATTAACATACTTTAAAGAAGAGAAAGAAGAGAATTTCATCTTGAATCTATGTCCTTTACAAATTATGGAACTCCGCTAAGTTCACCAAATATCTACCCTGATAAATTAAGATGATGTGCTAGGGAAAGCTTCGCGCATGATTTAAAAGCTCCTTGCAATCTCATGCGTTTTCCTTGAGGTAAGGTGTGTTGACTTACTGATATTATGTACCGAGGGTCCTTTTTGTCCGGAACAGGAGCCCTGAGTGGCCTGAGCCCTGCTTTCTTCAGAATTTCCACGTATGTGTCAGTCGAAGGGTCAGAGCTCCCCTTTAACGGCCATTTGGGAATGCCAAGCGACTTCAGCATTTTTACCACTGCACCCGTGACAAGGTCTTTCTATGTCTTGTATGCATCTGCAGGCTAAGGAAGCAGACATTGTATCTTGGAGCCCCTTTGACTACCATTTTTGAAAAAAATTCACTGTTCTTACATTTGGTCCGCAAAATTTATTTCGCTAATATATTTCCGCAAATTGTAAGTGCGTTCTCTTTTTCATTTTTTTGTTCCTGGTTTGCCACCTTCGGCATACGGATTTATCGCTTTTTTATTGCCACCCAAACTCACTAGACGTGGCCAGTTCTTTCACAAAATGATCGCGGTCAGGCAAAACCACTTCGACAATGTTAAAGACTGCACTCGAGGGTGTACGAAGAATATTTGTAAGTCCGCCGCAGTCGTCTTCAAACACAGCGCTGCCGTTTACAGCGGTCATTTTTATCGATACATGGGCAGAATGCATATTCCCGCATAACTGATGCTGAGATTCCTCTTTGTGTTTGGCCGGACTAGTTTTCCAGACTTATTAATGCGAAAGCATTACTGGGCTATGTCGACAGGGATTATGTCTGCAAAACATTTGCGCCGCAGTTGTGAGGAACTCTGAAAAAATGGCGTCAAACGAATTATTGTGATCGATAGAGGACGACGTGACGTTGAGGTAGCAAAAAGAACTTTCAAAATGGGATCAGTAGTTAACTATATAAAACCAAAACTGCCCAAAATGTGGGCGGGGCCAGAGAAAAAGCGGCGAAAAAATTTTAAAGTAGGCGGAGCTACAGCGTAGCGCAAAATTTGGAAAACCGGAAGTGGGGGCGGAGCCAAAAATGTGGCGTCAAGTTTGAAAACTCGAAATGGGCAATCATGTGATCTCTGATAAGTGATCGATACATCACTAGGAGATATAAAAAATAAAAATTACAGCCAGTTAGGTAATTAATGAGAAGCAAAAGGTACTGGACGGATATATACTGAGTAGGCGGGAACGAAGTTTGGCGCCAAAATTGAAAACTGGAACTGGTTGTCGGGATGAAACAAGGGCTCTCAAGTGAATCCATCATTTAGTATATAGTACGGAAAGAATCTGTTGACCCGAAGCCTCCTCCAGGCCCTGCACTCCAGAAGCTCTGCAGCAGCTGCCACAGAATGGCTTCGCAAAATGCCTTAATTTGGGAGTGTCAGGAATCTCCTGCGTAAATCACCAAGTATCCAAAACCTTGCCACCTGGGAAGAGCTGATCTCGTGCCACGACCGGGTCAGCAAGATTTATCATCCGTCACGCGGAGACAGCTTACTACAAGAATCTGCAGGATTTCCGATGCTGAGCGCTAGCTGGGACGCACCTACTCCTAATTGCTGCGCCCCTACCGTGAGGCCCCATGATGAGAATAAAGTTCATTCATTCATTCATTCAATCATGCAACAAGGGCGTAATCAGAGTTAATCGATAACTAGTCAGTCAAATGAACGATAAAACAACCATGGCGCCAAATTTGAAAAGTGGCCAGTGTAGAGGAGGCGTCAACGCTTTCGCATTCTTCCAATGCGGGCAGCCGCATTGATCTCTAATTCTTTTTGAAGGCGTCTGACAGGTAATCTAATAATTAACGCTGCTGTATGCCTGTTATGTCAAATATTTTCCAGAAAGAATTGTTTCGATCCGCTTTGTAGAAGCTGTGGTATCTGTGATCAAAGTGAATTTCAGCGTCTTCGCGCCCTTCCCACTCCTCTCGTCACTTTTTTTCAAGCTGAAAATTCGGTGCTCCTCCGCTG
The DNA here is from genome assembly GCF_052857255.1 of Amblyomma americanum. NCBI lineage: Eukaryota > Metazoa > Arthropoda > Arachnida > Ixodida > Ixodidae > Amblyomma > Amblyomma americanum. The sequence goes on along the minus strand of NC_135505.1, from coordinate 52,609,993 downwards.
GCCCCACATCAGGGGGCCGAGCTTCCTCACCCGCCGGAGCTAGACCACTAACTTTCCGCTGCCACGGTAGCTGCCAAGCGTGTGAATGAATCTAATCAATAGCCAACTATGAACTGGTAGCCCTATTCGCCGGAGCGGTGAAACGGGAGAGGATGCCAGCATGAAAAAATCGCCGGGAAGGGCTCGCTGACTTTTTCAATCAACTGTGAGCTCTTTGCTCTATGTAGATTATTATTTGGCTCAAGTGTTCCTGACAATACAAATTCACTTGGTGAGCCAGTTGCTCCGCTCTCATCGGAAGGTGTTTCAAAGCACCGTTAAGAGCCCAATCCTGGGTTTTCGCGTCGTAGCCATCAGGGTAGTTGTAGCCGTAGCAGCTGTACTAGAAGGCGTAACCAGTGGTGCATTGCGACGGTAATCACTTGAAGGCTGATTACCGTGCAAGGAGAACATGACGAGATCAGCGGAATGAGTAACTGGTGGGGTGCTCGCACCGGAACTATCCGGAGGATTGTTACGGTCCAAAGGAAAGGGTATTGCGAGAGCGTAAAATGTCTTGAGCAGTGTGTGGTTGCCATGAGTAGAACCCGGAGGGTAGCTTCCCTGCAAGGAGGAGGGTATGTCGAGGGTGTAGGAAGTTGTAACGGGCGAGTGGTTTCCAGAAGAACCGTCCGAAGGCGATTACCATAGAAGGAGGACGAGGAAAAATATCGTAGAAAGATGAGGACATCGCGAAAAGGTTAGAACGCGTAACTAGAGGGTGGTTACCGCGGAAGAAAGAGGAAGGGTATGGCGAGAGCGGAGGAATATAGCACGATCCATCTGCGGTGACTGCTGCGAAACGCGCAACGCGAGGAGAGGGTCGACGGTGGCGCCGCGTGCCTAGATCGGCGGACTGGAGAGATAGAAGGCTAATGGGACGGGCTATTGGGTAATTCACATCAGGTTCTGTAGCGCACAAAAAAAACGAACGCACAAGCACTTTTGTGAATTCCCATCATTGTTTTGCGCTGTGGAACCTAGTTGAAATCGAGAGAAAGAAATGGGCTTCGAGAGAGCTTGTGATGCGAAGGCAAGGCAACCGCTGCTCCTTAAGGATAACGGAGTGGATTCCAAGAAGGCAAGCGTAGCAGGGGGCGGCAGATGAGTTTGGAATTTTGCTGGCACGGGTAGGAGTAGCTTGCCAAGGACCGGGTTTATTGGAGAGACATGGGAGAGGCCTTTGCCCAAGAGTGTCTGTTTTAAGGCGTATGGTGATGATTTGGTAGAGCCTGATGTGGAGAGGAAAGCTAGCAGAAAAAAATTGTGGCTCGTATCCACGCTGTGAAGGCGGCTGGACAGCGAAGCTTTAAAACGGCGCCCAATTACTCACTGCTTCGTCACTTGAGAATTCACACACGTGGCTCTTCCAAGAGTGAATCCAGAGACAGGTGAACTGTACTTTAGCTCTATGCTGCATGCCCGATTTAAAAAAAAATAGGCTGTTTGCATTCTATCTTTAGCCTAATGTTTACCGAAACTTGTCGGACGGTGTTCCCATTGTGCACACGAGCCTTATCATGCATCATGTTTTTTTATTCATTTTTCACTATATATATATATATTATATATATATATATATATATATATATATATATATATATATATATATATAGATATATATATATATATATATATATATATATATATATATATATATATATATATATATATATATATATATATATATATATATATATATATATAATGATGGAAGCCAACAGTCACCGAAACGAAGGTTCGAATCCCACCGGCGGCATGGCTGTTTTTTCTGCTATTTTATAAGTAATTTTCTTTAAGCGACAGATTAATCGAAGTAATAAAAAATTAAAGAAAACAACAGAGTTATTAACCTGTGCACCTTGGTTTCGGTGACTGTTGGCTTCCTGTTGGCTTCCTTGTCTGCTAATAAATTAACGAGAGTCTCGGTTCTGGCAGTCTTGATGCCATAGGTAGCATAAGAAGGCTCTCACACAGTTTTCGCCCTCACCGTAACATGACGTTCTACGTCACATTCGCGGTAATAGAGGACGTGCTACGTTCCCCACTATGGACGAGGGTGGCGCTGGTGAACACTGTCAAGATTCGCTTACACGCCATGAACATAAATACCCATGACAGCAGCAGATTGGACAGCCGTCGCCTTAGGTCAGTTGGTAGAGCACCGGACGCAGTATTCGGAGGTCGTGGGTTCGGATCTCAATGGCGGCATGATTGTTTTTTCTGCTGCTTTTACGAGACAGGAGCTCTTGAGGTTAGCAAAATAGAGGAGGATGAACCGTAGGTTACAATGTTCAACTGATAGAACCGCGGATGTTTCGAAGAAGAAATTTGTTTCCGTTGCCACCCGTAAGCATTAAATATTTTTAGTGACGGAAATCTATCCCAGGACTTGGGCAGCATACCCTACTTTTAAAAGGGAGAGGGCCAGAGGAGTGCTCACTCTCTTTTTACTCATTTTTAGGCTAATTCGTGGTTTCAGTTTTTGCGGCTGGTGAAGTTCAACAATAAGAGCCCGGTCCTATTATTCAAAGAGACAGGATAAGAGCGTAGCAGGGGCTAGTTAAGTTTCATGCGAGGAAGAGCGCTGAAAAGAAATTCCAAACATGGACCTGTATGGAAGACCGCAGAAATGCGTATTACAATATTTATTTATATTATTACCCTCAGGGCACAAAGTTATAACAGAGGGTATTGGTTTTCTGAACTTTCGCTTTGGCACCAGCAAGACCTATCGTTTCTTCACTGATTTGGCTGAAGAAAAACTTATTTTCATAGTATTGGGAGGCATCGTTCGTTGTGTTTGAAAGGACATCTCTTTTTAGCGCTACTGGATGGCTACTCGATGGGGCAGAACAAGGCGATGGGGCAGTAATTATGTATAGTTATCTAAATATAAATGTGGTTCACGAAAAAATTGAAAAGTTACACCAAACAATAAAACAAATAAAAAGAAACAGCGCACAATACAAAACAACCATATAACCATACATGGCTCAGCATTAGCTTTTCAAAACAGAAAAAAAGGACCAGGATATTATTCTCCTAAAGTATTACATGCGCTTGCAGAATAAGGAGTGGAAGTATTTAAAAGATTGATTGATATAGGAAATTAACTAAAAATGAAGAACGGACGACAATGCCATAATCTTTGGAATTTATGGAAAGAGCAGGTTAGCTAAGGAAGTTTTAAACTCAGAATCCTGAAATATTTTAACGGCGTATCGGGGAAGCTGATTCCGACTGCTTATGTACCGGGATGAATGAACTGAAAAAAATGGTTGGTTCGTCTTGAAGGAATACGAGTCTTATGACGGTGGGGGATGCGTCCATGTTAGTATTGTAAACTGATTCGTAAGAATGGGATGGTCATGAAGTATATTATAGAGCAGGCAAAAACGGAATATTGTTCTCCATTCTGACAGCAGGGGTAGCAATATGCTTGCTTTCATAGCAGTGGCGCTATAGGTACGGTGCATATTAGAAACAATGAAACTAGAGGCCGGGTTCTCGGCAGACACAATTTGATAGATGAGTGTCTCTTTACTGGGGTAGCAGATAAATGCAGCGTATTGCGATATAAAAACTTGTGAAGTAACTTTTCAGGACTAGGAGAAAGATAAACATTGCACCCTATGTAGCCGCACACGCAAATAGCATTGTTGGTTGTAGAGCGTACATGCGTTTTCCAACAGATCCAGGAAGAGATAAATACGCCTAGATATTTTAAAGAGTGCGTAGATTTAATGTTACTATTAATCAGATGATATGCCGGATATGTAGCCTTATGAAGAGAGATACACATGTACTGGGATTTCTTAGTATTTATTCCGTGTTCATGCGTCAGCCCAGTCAAGAGCACGGTTAATATCGGACTGAAGAATACCTACATTACAGTCACACTTTTTTCGTGGTATGTGACCTAGTCATCTGCAAAAGGTTGATTGGCGAACATTTCAAGCTATAAGGTTGCTAACTTTAAAGCTACCAGGTATGTCATTGATATAGATGGGAAAAAGTTATGGTGCCAGCACACAGCCTTGTGGCAAGCCCGATTCAACTGGAGAAGTGATGAAGGAGAAAGTCTCATTTACTGTGACAAATAGCATCAAAACAAGCGGCGAAAAGACGAAAAGACCATCCAAGTGCTGATATTGGACTGGTATTTTCGCTGCTGAACGTGCCTCGCCTTCCCCCTGTTTTCTTTTTCGAGCATTGTCACTCTTGGCTGCTTTCGCGGATTAAGGGGCCTCGGCCATCAGCCGCTTTTCTTAACTGAAAAGCATGCTCGGCTTACATCGCCGCAGTTCGTGCGTTATGCATCGCTATGGTCAGCTATTCCTTTTTTTCTTTGGTCCTCGGCAGCACGCACAGCTTGCGAACTTCATTTCTCCTAGGCTGTCCAAGAAAGCGCTACGCCTTTTCTGTACTACATTTCCTGTACTTTCCTGCCCACACGTATTCATGGCTATGAGTTGGACTTTTTTTCAGTCCTTGCGTATTAGCCTTCACGTTTTTGTTTATTATTATAGTGTAACATCTCTTATTAAAGATGGTGTGCAAACAATACAGACGGCAATAGAAGCAGACTAATTTTTTTTTTAATTGGTTTTGGGGGAAAGGAAATGGCGCAGTATCTGTCTCATATATCGTTGGACACGTGAACCGCGCCGTAAGAGAAGGGTAAAGGAGGGAGTGAAAGAAGAAAGGAAGAGAGAGGTGCCGTAGTGGAGGGCTCCGGAATAATTTAGACCACCTGGGGATCTTTAACGTGCACTTAAATCGCACAGCACACGGGCGCCTTAGCGTTTTTCCACCATAAAAACGCAGCCGCCGCGGTCGGGTTCGAACCCGGGAACTCCGGATTAGTATTCGAGCGCCCTAACCACTGAGCCACCGCGGCGGACAGACTAATCAGCAAAAAGGTTTAAAATTGACACTGATACCTAGTACTAAACGGATGTTTCAGCGCACTAACACTTCACTAACACGCGCACTAGCAACAACTAATTACGCAATTTTTCATAGAACTTCAACATCTCACTATGTTATTTTCTTTTTTGATCTTACATCTTTTTAGATATTAGAAAAATAAGAAATAGGAAATGGCTGCTTTATTTCAAAATGTATACCAGCTGCGGTACGAAGACATCTATCATAGTACGCATCTATAAAGTACGTTTTTTCCGTACAGTTTTATTCTGAGAAGGCAGAAAAAACCACGGTTTCGAAAAGGAACAGGCACAAAAACTGGCAGGACCATTTCTGATGGTTAACGCGAGATTCAGCGGCAGATGCTGGTTTCTTTGTACTTTGCTATATGTTGTTCCCGAGAACATGAAAGTGACCTCACATCTGTATAGTTCTAGGGTGCTCTTATTAGTCTTCCGTACATAGACGTTTTTCGCGTAGGTTTCCTCCGCAATCCGACACTCAAGAACTACCGCTCCACCGATGATGCTCTCCTCAAACGGCGCGTTTCGCAGCAGCTGTCGCATATGGACCGTGCTGCATTCCTCCGCTCACGCTACACCCCCCCCCCCCCTTTTCCATCAATGGTAGCCATATTCCAGATAGCTACTGTGGTGCGCCTTCCTGCACTCCCGCTTAACCGTCTCTCGCCATACCTTCCTTCCGCGGCAATCGTCCTTCTCCCTCTAAGGGTAGTTCTTATCCCCTTCAGACGCTGCGTCCACACATGTGAACGTGACCTAAGCATGCTCAACTTTTCATATATAAAGCGAATTTCCACCTTTAATTACCGCGCTTTTGCCATTGGGACCCTCCCTGTCAAGTTTGTGGTGCCAACTCTTCCAGCTGCAGCGAAATGTGTTTGTAAAAAAAAAGAAAGGATGTGCATCACGAAGTATTTTGGCAGAACGAGTAAATACCTTTTATTTTCGCATGCTATCATTTGCAACAGTCGTAAATGATGCTATTTAATGCTTGGAATTTGTCAATAGGTTAATGTATAACTGACACACTGTTTTTTCTCGTCATAGATGAAGAAGTGCTAAGATAAGCATCCTGTTTCTGTTTGAGGCCTACTTACCTACGTACCTCTGTGAGGAACAGCAGGAAACTCTGCTATTCTGTGGCCTGCCGGCTCCTGCCCCTGTTCCTGTGTTTGACCTTGTTGGTTGGTTGGTTGGCCTCAAACAATGCTGGCACCTACCCACTGCGGGAGATTGGCCAAGACACAGGCGGTTAATTGCTGGATACAGGAACGTTTTGGCGGGAAAAGGAGTAGTAATAGTATGTAGGCTGAGAGCTTGGAAGACGCAAAAACAGTAGGACACAGGGTTCATGTTGTTGTCTCCACTGCACTCTCTCTTCTTCCTTCTCCGGTGAGGCCGTTCCACGTGTTGGGGTTTTAGTCAGGTGTTTTTTTTATTGCCGTACCGATAGTTAGGTTTAATATCCCCTGAGGCCTCGAGCATTGTCTTTAGCTTCCCCGGGTGGGGGTCCGGCTCCCTGGTTCGCCAGCCTGCCGGCCAAAAGTTTGTCCTTGGGTTCTTTTCGTCGGAATGGCGTCAGTGACATCCCAGTGGCGCTCGTACGCATTGTAGACGAGGCACTAAATTGAAAAATTCTGAAATGATACAGGAGCAGCTGTTACCTGCCGCCACTGGGAGATTTTTGAAGTGCGCCCGTTTGGCCGTAGGGGCATTCTGCGCCGATCCTCGGATATGCAGTGCGCATCGGAGTTGGTGCATTGCACATTCTTCGCATTATTTCCAGTTAAGCCTTTCATTCCAGAGCAACTCAAATGTTAAAAAGGCATCGTCCGCGGCGTGGACCCAGCGACCTCTCCTCTGGATCTACTTGACGACTTTCAGGACGCCGCCTTTGGCGTGTTAGATGTTTAGCGCGGTATTAGAGATGCTAATGGATCACTTGTGCCGACAGAGTCTGTGACTGCAACATTTGCAGGGTCTTGCCCATCAGAGCTTAAGGTTTGGCCCATAGTGTACCGAGTCGACCCGCTACATCCTCGTCCTTTGCAATGCAGGAATTGCTGGCGCTTTGGTCATAGAGAAAAGCATGCAAATGTGCGACCCGTTGCCGACTATGCGGGGAGAACCATTCCGCCGACCTCTGTCCATCTTAGGGTCCAATTTGCAGCCTATGTTGCGGCGCTCATCCGGTTGATGATGCTGGCTGTCCCAAACGTTCAGATGAGCAGAATCTTCTGGACATCATTCAGCAGAGATGGTGCTCTGGAGCTTTTGCTTATGCACAATTAGACCGGAAAAGGAATTCTTTTGCGGAGCTTGCTAGGTCATCTGGGTCTGAGACAGATGCGTTGCTGACAAAGTCTGTGGTATAAGCTGTCAAGAAGGCGCTTGCAGATGTTTTGGATCTTATGTTTACTACCTTCAGTGAAGCTCTATGCCAGGTAATTTCAAGTGAGGTTTTCTATTCGACTGTTGGTCTTCTGTTCCATCAACTAATCCATCCCATAGCCTCTCTAGTGTCTCTGCCCTGGGTCCTACTCTTGCTGCATCATCGCCTGTGCCTGTACATGGTGCTGGGGAAACCAGCCTCTCTACCACTTGCACTACGGACGCGTGTATGGCGTATCCTTCCCAGAAGCGTCGAGCTCCTTCCTCTTCGTCGAAGTCGGCCCTCCCATGCAGCGAAAGCAAGAAATGTTCCCCCAGTAATCCACATAAAGCTGATATCTTAAAGGAGGCTGTCACGCCCGCCCTGATTTTACAGTATCAATGGCGGGGTTAAAAGTACCACAGTAGAATTGTCGTTCAGTCGCATCTTCTTTTCGTAATTTACAGAACCATGTCTAACAATTCGACCCAGACATAATTTTACTTCAAGAAACTTGGCTATCCTATTCAAAACTCTGTACAGGATTGAATAGGCCAGCATATGGAATTATGGCACATTTGCTTTGGCTTTATAGGATTAAAGTCCCAAAACGACTCAGGCTATGCGGGACGCCTTGGCGATGGGCTCGTGATAGTTTCGACCAGTTGGTTAATTAACGTGCGCTTACACCACACCCATTGCTTCTATTAGGTCATTCTCCCTCAAGAATTTCCCGGTATTCCGAGCCGATCGCAATTACGGCTGGGGTGGTGGCTTGTTGACATTTATATCTTCTAATTTTTTTCATCAAGCTCAAGTGTCACACCAAATTCGAGGACCTATCTGTGAATTGTTGGCTGATGATATCGCAATTCCACTGTAAGCTCCCCTTACAGATGCTAATGCTTAGTTTCCTTCAGGTGTCCACAGCACACATCATTAAAATGTTCTTTCGCGTTTTAACAATAGAGTGGGATTGCTGGTGATTTCAATTCTCATCACATAATTTGGGGTTTTTGTACTATGCATGTGGACAGCTTCTTTGGCCATGGATGTCGGCAAGTAACGTGCGTTGTTGTAACAGTCCAGGAGTTACATGCGTTCCGATTCTCGGTCTGTTATTGATATAACATTGGCAGTGAACGGAGTGAAGGTTTTTCGTGGTCTAAAGTGGATTGCGGAATTTGCAGTGATCACTTTTCGATATCTTTCACTGTAGTAGCCTAACCCCTCAGGGCGACTGCTTCACCATAAAAATTCGTAAACCATACACTTTGCAAAAAACACGTGTAATCAGCTTTCTCATCTATTGCATCATCTAATAACTTGGATCACGCTCAGGAAGTTGTCTATTCCATGTTTGGGGCCTCTGAGCGTTCAGTGTTCACAGTGCAGTCTACGGTCAAAACAAAGAGTCCTGCTAATGGCGAAATTATTACTGCGAAAGAGCGTATCGACTTAGAAAAGCTGCCGGGGAATAGCCTCTCTCATAATCACTGCCCGTGAAATTCAATAAAGTACAAATATTTCGCGGCTTCATTTACAAGGACCATTGGTAAGGCGATGGAGGAGTACAATGCGAATTTGAACTGTTATCTATTAAGCCTAAATAACCGCAAAGCTTCGTGTCGAATCATGGAAAGCAACCATAATCCGCCATTCTCTCAGTAAGTGCTGTTGCTTCTCCAGGATGAAAAAAAAACAACTTGGGCAGATAGCACAAGGCCTTGCTCTCCGCATTCAAGCGCGGTATATGGTTCCATTCGTCCTACCCGCTCCGCGCGCAGACTTCATGGCGGTTACACCCTCAGAATTATTTTCCATAGTTACTGGCCTCAAACTTTCAGCTCCTGGATGCAATGAGGTCTCTATTTGTATATTGAAGTCTCTAATGGAAAAGATTACCTCTGATGTATTGCATATTCTCAATGTGTCCCTGGAGACAGCTTGGCTTGCTCCTGAATAGAAAATTGCAAAAATGATCTTGCATCTCAAAGATTTAAGCAATGGTTTGTAATTGATAACAATCAGCCGATTTCCCTCTTGTCTAATTTAGTTAAACTTATTGAACGCATTGTTCACAGCTGTCTTACAGATCACGTTCTTGCAATACAGGCCTTCAATGCTTCTCAGATAGGGTTTCGACCGGGGTGCTCGATTTGGACTGCACGTTTAGATTTGGAAAGCAGAATTAGGGTTGCAATGGATAAGAAAGAGAGTCACTTTGCATACCGCTAAAGCATATGACAGCGTAGAGCGTTCAATGCTATTGAAGAAGCTTGGCGAAATTCGGGCGCCTTTTTGCATATTTGAATGGATGCAAGAATTCCTAAAAAATAGTCGTTTCTTCTGTTCTCACGGTTCCTTTACTTCCGAAACTCTTTCACAGACTAGAGTTGTGCCTCAGGAATCGGTGCTGTCTCCTTTACTTTTTAACATGCTTATGCGGAACATACCCATTCAGGGTGACATCAAAGTGCATGTGTATGCGGACGACATCATTTTTTTGCTTCTGCTAGAGACATTCATTCACTTTAACAGCTATTGCAGGCCTACCTCGAAGCCCTGGATGTATGGCTTGGCAAGTTTCATTTACTTCTCAACGTGAACAAATCTTCCGTTCTCGTTTTAATCCACCATCCCCTTTCTATATCTGTCTTCTGAATTGTTGCTCCTAAATCCCACATGCTTAGTCCTCAAAGTACATAGGTGAAAATACGACACTCATCTAGACTGGCGACCTCATATCAGAAGTACAGTCCTCAAAAGTGAGCGAGGTTTCAGTCGCCTGATACGAATCAGCAATAACGAATTCGGTATGCGCATAGACACTCTTATTTCTCTATAAGACTTACGTAAGACCAAATTTCGAGTTAGGCTTCGTTCTTTTCTCCAGTTGTCCTTGATACAAAATTAAACCTCTGGTTCTTCTGGAGAGGCGCGCTGTACGTTTTGCCTGGGCTTACCAAAATCAGTGCCAAATTGTGTCCTCTTTCTGGAAGCTCGCATACGGAACTTGAACTCTCGCTTCGTACTTCTCAAGTCGCGCACCTTCTTAAGGAGACTTGGGCCAATGTCTGGAGTGGCTCTTCCAATTTTAATTACGAACCCGGGCTTTTTTCTAGATAAACACAGCCCGCTTTACAAACTGCCTCAATTTGTGTTTACTGAGCACTTTTCTCTCGGATTACAGTCTCGCTTAAGTCCGTGCAATGCGTCAGCAACGAGAAGGCTAGATCCAGCTGTTTGCTTCTACCATATGTTGCCATCGTATGCAAAAGAGTTCTCTGCCAATGTGCTGAACGATCTCCTGGAGGAATATCTGTTGCTATGTTTGAGCCATGCCGCAATTTTCACAGATGCCTCTCAGCAAGGCAGAAAGGCAGCAGTAGGTGTTTGATTAGAGATATTGGAGTTATACTAGATTGGAGTTATCCTATCCGGGTCCCTGATTATACTCCAATTTTTGCTGCTGAATTTCTAGCTATTCGTTTGGCCCTTCAAAAGGCAGTCTGAAATATTTCTCAGGTTAGCATTCTCTCCGACTGTCTCTCAGTCTTCGCTGCAATAGAATGTTCGTCAACTTGTCTCTTGTACCAATCCCTAATATATTTTGGGCCAGGTCATGTCCGAGAGGCGAGTTCTCAGTGGGTCACAAAGCACTGTGGCATTGATTCAAATTCGATGGCCTATTTGTTAGTAAAATCAGCCATCAATGAGCCTATTCCTCATGTCGTTCCTAACCTCACCCTGCTGACCCCGTCCCGTTATGAACGTTACCAAATACACCATTACCTTAGCCACGAGCTCATCTTTGATACAACGCATTTCGAACTATTAAAATTCCCATGAAACATACGTCCTTGCGCGTCAAGGCAATGTGAGGTTCCCATTACGCTGTTCCGCTGCAAGATTCCTCGCCTCAATCTATATTTGTGCCGTTCTGGGCTCACGCCGTCAAATCTATGTGCGTCATGCGCGGACGTTGAAACGATAGATCATTTCATTCTCCACTGCCGGCGGTTTGCACGGCAGAGAATTCACTTTTTTCAAAATCCTCTCGCTCAACTAGGGCTGCCCTTCACTCTTCCCGTCATCCTCTCCTTCGGTGCATATGGCAAAGGGCATGTCATTAAGCAGGTGTGTAAGCTTCTTCAGAAGTATAATATTGAAACCGATGAGATTTTTGTGCTAAGTTCTCGATGCTATTTCTTTATACTCAAAATTATTTTCGTTCTCAATATTTCTTTAAAGTTTACTCAATCAATGCACACCTCTTTGATTCTCATTCCGATTTTCTCAAGATCTCTCAAAATTCGTTATTTTCTTTTTCCCTCAGGCTCCTCTATATTTATGAGCCGCGCGAGATAAACCTGGATGAGTTTTTTTTGGATCGGCGCTAAACCCTGGTCAATCCCCAACCTTGGGTATGTGTCATCGTATTTGAGGCAACAACAACAGCGGCGCGCCCACAAACGTTGACATGGTGCCTTAATGCCGAATGTATCAAAGTGGTGTTTTCTTGCCACATTTTTGGGCACATGTAGTACGAAATGGGTCTTATTGCTTGCCGGTGTTGAAAACTATGCTTTTAGAAGGAGAACGTTTGACAACTCCCGTGCGCAAGCGTTGTGCATGAAAATGGCCGATGGAGAAGCGCCTACAAAGAAGCGTGGCTGACCGAGCAATGAAGGTTCGCACATGGTTGAAAGAACGCCACTGCACTGAGCGCCGCCGACAAACACGTGTTATGATCAGTGCTTAAAACCACAGGTGTCCAAGAGGGTCTCAGATTCCCACCCAATATTGTAACGGGATGTGAGACCCTACATGCTAAAATGTGGACTCTATGAATCCGAAGCAAAAAAAAAAACATTTTTATGGTTCTTTTCAGTAGTAGTCTGAACGTGGTCTTCATTATCATTTTGAAACTTTCGCTGTGGATTTTATCAAGAATGATTAACATTGTGTATAAAACTTGAGACGGAGAAAAATACAAAGTGGCAGCACTGCACAAGGGGAGATGAAAACGGGGTACCCGAGCCCTCACATCACGAGTCAGTTCAGAGCTGGCCGCTAAGCTCCAAGGCTACTAAACGACATTCAGCACACTAGTAGAGAGTTGGGAGAGAGTTAATTTCAGGTCTTTGATTTGAATTCAGCCAACAACGATCTTTAAAAATGATTTCTCCTCCTTGAAATATCCATGCAAAAAACAGGCCGCAAGCTCTTTCTCTCTCTCTTTCTCCATCTGTGCTGCTTATGATGGAAGCAATTATTGGCCCCAACTTCTGAACACGTTAATTGCACAACGGTGCCAAATGTGAAGGCTGCACATATACAAGCCGCGTTCGGTACCGGAATTGTCGAATATCCCTCTGCCTCTCTACAAAGAACGGTTGTTCTAATCTGTTTCGATAGTCACGTACTCAAGAATAATTCTGTGAAGCCTATATTCTCACAGCTAAACATTTATGTCTCATGATCAGTCAAAAAATGCTAGCAATTGCTGAAGTGTTTACGTTCACATAGAAGCATCGAAGCGCTAGGTCAACATACGTGGACGGAAATAAAATATGTTCAAGTACAAATATTTTTGCGTAATTTTTTCCACATCACTTCTTCTTGATCCACTCATCGTGATTTACGAAAAAAAATTCATTTCAGGAGATTTATTTGGTGTCTGAAGGGGATATAGAGGTTTAATCTACCCTATGGTTGGTTCCTATGGTAACCACGTGGCAGTTGCGCCTTCTCACAATCTCGCCATTCCTTCCTCCCGCGGTAATCATCTTCAGTGCGGTTCCCTTCGTAAGCATTCTACGGTTACGTTTTCCTACGTTCTCGCCATAAAGCCGCCTTCAATGATTACTCTCTCTCGTCCTTCCAGGGTAACCCGGATCCGGATAGTTTCCAGGCCAACCGCCGACCGGTTGCGCCTGCTTACGCTCTCGCCATACTCTCATCCTTCCTGGGTAACCATCGTCCGGCTGCGCACTCCTCCGCTCTCCGAGTACCCTACTTATTCTACGGTAACCTCCTTCCAAGTGGCTACCATGGAAACGCACCCACCGCTTACGCCGATGACTACGACAAACAATTACACAGCGAACGACATAGTAGGGTAAGGCGGGGTTAAACGGGACAAAAATTTGCGACGTCATATTGTTTTACTCTTTTATTTCAAATGCCAAAAACGTTGCACAGGAGCCTTCCTTGGCATGTTAGCTAAGCCGTCAGAAAATCTAAGAAACCTTTCAACGTCACAACTATGAATATTCATAAATCATAATAAGTCCCAATTGTCTTAGTTTGCCGCGACACATAGCAAAAAACGAGAAATAATGTGGGGCAAAACGTGACATTTTGTCAAAACCAAAAAAAGTCTGTTATTGCACTCAGAGCACTTGAAGTACAATCCGTGTGGCCCTGCGCATTCTTCGTGGGCACACTCGTCACATATCGTGCATTGAATCCAAACAGAACGAAGCGCCGTGTTGCTCATAATTATTTGCACACGAGGCACTTCCAGTCATATCTGTTGCTTGTTGACTGCTTCGCAAAACATTTTCCTTTCAGTGCAATATCCTGCGATTGAAAACTGCCGCCAACAACTTTTTCGTTAGATTTTCCGTTTCGTTTTCTTGAGGCCATACCTTAGTCCTCGGAGATTTTGCTGCACCTAGCTTCGCCTTGTAAAGCGATGAAGTAAATACGGTGCTTGCCTCCGATTTCTTTCCTTCAAGGCGACAGCCTTTATTGGCTCATACTCGCGCATCTGGTACAACGCTGTCTTCCACAAATACCGTGACAACCATTCAGGTTAGCAGAAAACAAATGGCAGCACCAGATAGAGGGGACAAATTGTAACCATCACGCCAATTTTGATCACTGCAGTAGGAATAATTAAATAATTGTAGCCAATTTTAGCGAAACAAACAAGGAAATCAACCAAATGTGTCGATATAACGCCGACGTCAATATAGCGACGGGAGAAGGTGACGTCACACCCGAGGTCATCATGGTAACGGCGCGCGCTAGTGGCGCGCAGGTAGCCAGAAGACAGAAAAAAAAGGCTAGAAAGGGAGGAACAGAAACGAAGGAACAATTCCAGTAACAGTCCCCACAAAACCGGGAGCATAGATGTTTAAGTACATCCCCAAAAGCCATTAGATATGGCATTCCTAATTCACTGGAACTGTCCAGGAATATTAAAAAACTACAGTGACGTAAAAGATATTCATGCATTTATATCCCCCTTTTTTTTGTGTCTCCAGGGGAGAAACTGGGGGCCAAGACATACGAATATGTTATGTAAATACAATATCTTCCGCCATGACTAACAGCAAGCATACAGGCTCTCAGACTGCCACAGTTGATCAAAGTAGTTTGGCCACTCGTAAAATCAAGCTTTTGACTACATTTGAAGCCGTTGCAGTATCTGTAGTACATATTAAAACAGTTACAGTATGTTCTGTACATCTCCAACCACACCTGACAGTAACACTCGATGACATAGAAGACCTTTTAAAACAATTACCAGAGCCATAACTGTTAGTCAACGATTTTAATGCTGAATACAATTTGTGGGGAAGCGAACAAAACACGCAATAGAGGCCGATATTTTAGAAGATTTTGTTCTGTGAAATAGTATGAGCCTGATCAACAAGGCCAAACACACGTACTGCTCCCCACGCTCAGGAAAATAGAGCTGCATAGATTTGTCTCTTACATCGCCTTTATGTTTTTACTGCTTTTAAATGGGATCAAATCAAATCAAATCAATATTTTTTAGCCTGTATGCGTACATATTCATAAATTCTGTTCTGCCTAAGCACATTTTGCTTTTTTGGCTGATCAGGCAGCAGGTTGAGAAATAACTCTGTATCAATACATTTCTTTTCTAAACAGCCATGCTAACACTAAGAAAAAAGTCTGAACGCAAAATAGCACATATGAAAGAACTCAAGCTATACACAAGGCAATACATTTGCACACCAATTTCTTATGTCTATTGTCCTCATATGTTTGCTATTTGCAATACATAGATCATCGGGAATTTTAAGAAATACAGCTGGTACAAAATAATTGCGCATCTCTTTAGCATAGCTTGTATAAACCTGTGGCTTAACAAAACGTTCCGTTTTACTCAAGGTTATATCTTTTTTTACGGGAGTCTTCATTCATTCATTTCATTCATTTATTCATACTGTCAGCCCTGGGCGGGCTATTACAGGAGTGGAAATCAAACTTGAAACAGAAAAAGAACACATTAAACAAACACTGAGATCAACACTAAATTTCATACATAATTGTGTTTGCCACTTGAACAAAACGAAAACATTGTCATAGAAATCAAGCAGAACATAAAATATTGTGCAGTTTATCTAAAAATTCGCTTAGTGATTGTGACTTGACAACGGAGTTTGGTAACATATTCCATTCCTTAATGGCTCTAGGGAAAAAACTAAATTTAAAGCAATCATTTCTGACAGGCGGCATTGGGATGTACAAACTGTGACGATGGCGTGATGTTTCCCCTGTTTTAATTTCAAAGTATTTTGTTTGATCGATTTTCAAGTAGTGGTTAGCGATCTGGAAAAGAAACTTGAGTCTGTCGCATTTGGTTCTAATGTCAAGTGTTTGCAAATCAGCAGATTTACACAAAGAAGTTGGAGAATCAGAATAACGATACCTATTAAATATAAACCTTGCTCCGAGACGCTGGATTCTTTCCAGCTTAGAACAGTTGGAAGCAGTGTACGGGTCCCAGACAACTTTTGCATATTCGAGGATAGGCCTAACTAGGCTTTTGAAAACCAGACTTTTTATTTCAGGAGTTGCACTGCACATATTGCGTCTCAAGCTCCAGAGTGCCTTGGAAGCCTTAGTACATACATTATCTATGTGTGAATTCCAGCGTAAGTCAGATGTGAGTGTTACTCCAAGGTATTTAAAATTACTTACTCTAGTTAGTAATCTACCATTAATGCTGTAACTGTAATCAAGGACAGTTTTCTTTCTTGTAATGGTCATAAAAACTGTTTTGTTTGAATTTAATACCATCTGCCACACCTTACACCATTCATGTATTTTCTGCAAGTTTTGATTGAGTTCTGCCTGATCTTCTGGAGTATTAATTTGTTTATAAACGATGCAGTCATCTGCATACAGTCTAACTGGAACGCTCAAACCCACAGGCAAGTCGTTGATGAAGATCAAAAACAAGAGAGGGCCCAGAACGCTGCCCTGGGGAACACCGGAATCGACTGGCATGATGTTGGATTTATACTCTTGAACCTGAACATACTGTACTCTAGACGAAAGATATGACCTGAACCACTTAGTTATAGTTTCATTTTTAAATATGGCACTGATTTTTAGTAATAGCTTAGGGTGCGAAACCTTATCAAACGCCTTTGCAAAGTCCAAAATTATGATGTCTGTTTGCATGCGGGAATTAATTGACTGAGAAAGATCATGTACAGTTTCCGTGAGTTGTGTGATGGTAGAAAGCCCCTTGCGGAAGCCATGCTGGTTTACAAATAGGTGATTGTTACTCTCAAGAAAAGTTGATAAGTGAGCGTACATAATATGTTCGAGTAACTTGGAACACGTGCTAATGAGGGAAATAGGTCTATAATTTTCAACGTTAGAAGTGGGACCATTTTTATGCACAGGCACTATTTTCGCACATTTCCAGGCAATGGGAACACAACTACTGTCGATAGACGATTGAAAGATTTTGGTAAGAAATTTAGAATTCCACTCTGCATATCTATATAAGAATTCATTCGGGATACCGTCCGGTCCTGAGTTCTTTTTAGTGTTGATATTCAAAAGGAGTTTCAGAACTCCTTCTTCACTTATTTCTAAATCGGGTATAGGAGGGCAACCTGGAGGCTCAAAAAACGGTGATTCGCCGTCATCTTCAGTGAAAACAGATGCAAAAAATGAATTAAAACTTTCAGCCCTCTGGGGGCTCTCTTCTTCATTAGAATGGTGAGTTTTACCGCCGCCATTTATATATCGCCAGAACTTACTGGGCGCTTCAGTAAGAAATCTGGTGAGAGTCTGACTGTAAAAGGTATTTTTACTTTCTTTGATGAGTCGCTTTAACTCTTGGCTCATACGACATATGGAGGTTTTTAATTCAGGGCTTGGGTATTGTGAGCATCTTTTTCGT
The DNA here is from genome assembly GCF_052857255.1 of Amblyomma americanum. Lineage (NCBI taxonomy): Eukaryota > Metazoa > Arthropoda > Arachnida > Ixodida > Ixodidae > Amblyomma > Amblyomma americanum. The sequence goes on along the minus strand of NC_135505.1, from coordinate 52,592,442 downwards.
TTCCTTTTGAGCTGTCGTTTTTTGTGAATAATGTCTCTATTAATCCAAGGATGCTTCCTTTTTGTTATTTTCGTGGTTTTAGGAATGAACATCTCAATTGCTTTCGCTGTCATGTTTGCAAAAAAATCCCACAACTTATCTGTGCCAAGTCCGTCTTGATATAAACACATGAATTCATCAAACGAGATCTCAAGGTAGTCCAGTAATCCGACATCATCGGCAGCCGCAAAATTCAAAACAGTCTTTCTGCAAGATTTGTGACATATTTCGTGAGTCATATTGAGCGACATAATCACCATTTTATGGTCAGACAATCCTTCTTCAACATCACAACTCAGCAAAAACTCTAGTAGACCAGATGACAAAAAGACAAGGTCTAGTATCGAGGATGTTGTCGTACATACTCTCGTACTCTTTTCAACAATCTGAGTCAAACCATAGCAATAGGCGAGTTCGATCAGATGTTCACTGCTAGCTGTATCAACTCTGCCGGGAGAAAGCGACATCCAATCAATTCCTGGCAAATTAAAATCACCTGTCAGCATAATATTGTCACCAAAGTGTACATTTAGGTCCAGTAACCTTTTTAGGTTATCAAGCACGTCTATGGTTGAATTGGGAGCTCTGTAGAAAGCACCCACTAAGACAGTACGACCATTCAGTCTGGTTTTAATCCATGCAGTTTCTAAATCATCAAACCCTTCTATAACTGAGAATACTATATTACTCTTAACCAGTATTGCAACACCGCCACCCCTCCTTTCACGGTCTTTTCGTACTATGGAGTAGTTTGGGGGACCAACTTCACAGTCTTTAATATCTTTATGTAGCCATGTCTCTGTGATTACCATAATATCGGGTTCATGTTCAAGGCATATACTTTCTATGGCGTCAACCTTGTTAAGCATGCTCCTAGCGTTCACATTTATAATTTTAAAGCAGACCGTCTTATGATTGTTTAGTCACTCATTGCTAGTGCTAGTGGCAACCTGGCATTTGAACCGCTGCTTGGTCTCCTCGTTCCATGTGTATAAGGTATTCTTGACTTTTAACTTATCAAAAATTAACTTAGCTTTCACGCCGTTCTTTCGTTCATCGGCACAGGAGTTCCAAAGATTTTTTCGTATTTCCACAACCCTTTTAGAAAAATCTTCATTTACACTAAATTGAGTGCCTTTTAGGTTGAAACAGTTACTCATTATTTTCATCTTATCCCTAAAGTCAGTAAGTTTAATAATAATCGGACGGTCTCTACCTGGTTCCCTCTTTCCAAGTCGGTGAATCCTTTCAATAGTGTCCACCCTTTGTTTCAGAATTTTATCAAAGATGTCATTGTTTACTTTCTGTAGTAGGTCCTCTTCACTCTCTGATTCCTCCTCCTTGACTCCGCGTACAATCAAGTTATTGCGCCGCGAGCGGTTTTCCAACTCATCAAGTTTTCTCGAAACTGTAGTCATTTCTATTTCACATCTTTCAGCAAAAGTTTCTAGTTTCGAAAGCCTATCCCGAGACTCGTCAAAGGTTTGTAGCTTTTGTTCTATAGCAGACAGCCTGGATTGCATGTCTAGAATTCTTGCTTCAGACGATGTTTGGTTTTCCTGTATTTCGCTTAATTTGCTGAGGATTTCAGTTTGAGAAGCAATTACTTGTTGAATCATTTCCATTGTATCCGGGCCAGGATTTTCCTCAACATCACCGGATAACTTCAGCAACAGGCCTACAATTGAGATACAATCACTAAAGCAAACCAGCAATGTGCGTGGACACGGCAACACGATCAAAAAAAGGCAGTTGCTACGGCAGCAATATTTTCGTCCACCAACCTGCACAAATAGTGGCACATCAGTTGACATTGTCACCACGGGGTTGCCGTGTCCACTGCTGATGGAAGGCGCAGGCGTTCCTTTTATAGGCAAAATCCGGGCTGGAAGTGTGGATGACGTCGCTGTGCTCGAAGAGGGTGCGCAGAAGGTAGTATCCACGTGCCACGACAGCAGCTCGCAGTGTGAAAAATGTACGCCCCCCGCGCACGGCAGTCGAAAGGCATCGGCAGAAGCTGGGTGACGATTGAAGCCGCTGTCTGCGCTTACTGCACGGCCCAAGGCGATGGAAAAGAATCCGGTAAGTACCTGCACAAATAGTGGCACATCAGTTGACATTGTCACCACGGGGTTGCCGTGTCCACTCTTATATTCATTTGAATAATAATATCGCGTTAACCCAACAAAGTGGAAGAGTTCTGAATCTGAAGGATGCCTAAATCATCGTATTTCCCTTTCATGTCATCCGAGTGTAGTCTTGTGGCGGAAGATATAATAGTCACCATTTTTTTAGGATAACATTTAATGCTTCTTTCTTGTATTCGGAGCAGTTACCATATACAATTATGCCGTACTTTAAACTAGGTTCTACTAATGCTGTATAGCTCAATCGTCTAAGATGAAGCGGAGATTTGCCACGAAGGTGATACATCATAGCCGCAATGGTCCTTATGTTTTTAGAGGTGTAGACGATGTGGTCGCTCCAAGTGAGGTGTTGGTCAAAGTAGATGCCCAGATAGAGAACTGTTCTCTCCATTTGCATAGCTTTAAAATTACACTCTTAACAACGGGAAGCGTGAAGAGGCAGTGGTTGGTTTAAAATAACAATTTTCTGGGGGTTTTAAAGCATGTCAATTTTGTGTTGTTAACGTTTAAAAACATGAACTTTTGCGAGAACCAGTCAACGACTCAACTTATAGCTATTTGAAATATTTCCATGCCTGTACGATAATCAGTAGCTTCAAGTGCTAGCGCTCTATCGTAAGCGTATTGAAAAATATTTGACTTAAGCAGTAATAAACCCAAATTAGATACATATACGAAAAAAGCAGTGGACCAATTGTACTTCCTTGAGGTACACTGAATTTAGCATTTTTTAAAATCTCCATGCGTATTGTCAAGCATCACACACTGCAACCTATCTGCAAACTAATTCACAAAAAACTTGTTATAATGACCGCGAAAACCAAGTGACCTTAATTTTTCGAGCAGAAGCGTATGGTCTATCGTGTCTAATGCATTAGTTAGGTCCAGAAATAAGGCTAACACAATGCGAACGCCGGGCATTACCGGCGTTCGTGCTGTCTTTCTTCTCCATTCGACCTTGTTTCTTGCGCTGTTACCATGTTCCATAATAATGCAACCAACTAGCCCAGGTGTCTACCCTTAGTAACACAATGCGATTATTTTCTAGTGCATTGTAAACATAGAAAATTCTTCAAGAAGTGTAGTCGTACTTCTATTCCTTGTGAAGCCACATTGCACAGTATTGTTCACAGAGTATTTTTAACAGAATGATTCCGTAACATGTGCAACATGCTTTTCCGTAATATCTGCTATTGACGAAAGTATTTCGATTGGCCTATAATTTGTAAAATCACCTTTCTTCCCGTGTTTGCAGATCGGCCGGACAACAGACATTTTAGGTTCCTGAGGTATATCACCGGTTTTGAATACACCTCTCAGTATATTCATAGGCACTTCTCTAAAACGTCAAAATTTCTGTAAAGATCTCTTAGACGAATCTGTAAAGATCGAATAACCCGGTGGCTTGAACTGCTTCATTCTGCATATAATCCTGCATAGCTAGTCAACTGTTATTAGTGGCAGATATGCGGCATGCACACATGCCCGTTTTGGTCGATGTGATACATGCCTACTGACCGCTATATTTCGCAACTTTTTTGTTGCGCTTATATATAGATCATTAATTTGATCGCAGAGCACTTTCACGTTCTCCTCTGGAAAATTCTTCTTTCCTGCTTCATCAACGGAAGTCTTTTTCTGTCTACCCATCAGTTCCTTGGCAATTTGCCACGTTTTCTTTCTGTCATGTTTGTTTAGTGAAAACTGTCGTGCGTAAAAGGAGCTTTTTGCCAGTCGCATTTTCGCCGTTGCCTGATTCCGCAATGCGCGATATTCATCTCTCAAAGCTTTATCTTCAGGTTGCTTCCTACATTTTTGCCACGCTTTGTCTTTCGCGCAGTGCAACTCCGCTATCTCATTTCTTATCTGGTCTCCTTATTTTGATGTTAACAGATTTAGTTGACTGTGCACAGACGTTGCTAAAGATTTCAATAGTTTTGCTATATAAGCTGATGTAATCTAAATCTAAAAAAGAAATCAAGTTAATATTACGAATTAATTTGTCTACTTTTCTGTTATCTAGAACAGAACCTGTAATAATACCTCCACCAGTTGTATGATCGTCAGACATAATTGTAACCGTAACAAAGTAATGAGCAACTAGTTTTTGCTTTATAACTTCCGAAAGATATTGCTGGTTTTGAAAACGAATATTTAAGTGTTCAATGCATGACTTGATAATATTAGCGCCTAAGTATTCCTCTCCCGTACATCCATTATACGTTCACAAGTGCAAATTCTGCAAGCAAATTGAGGTAATCTGCTGTGATACCTTTTGTATCTTTCATAATATCTATGTTTATATCCCCTGCAATGACGAAGCGTTTCTCAAGCATATATTTACGAAATAGTATACAGTTTATCTAGAAATGCACTGGCATTCTTATTTGGTTTAATGTATATTACACATTAAGTGTAATCTGCATTTCCTTTGGAAATACAGTGACCGCCTCTGCGTGATAAAGCTGACGTCAATTCTATTCGTAAACCACCCATTTTTTATGAACAGCATAACACCGCCTCCTTTACGAGTTTCACGGCACATGCGTACTGAGTGTACCCAGCAAATACAAATGCACATTTTCTCGACACATCTATATTAACCTCAGTGAGAATAGTACCATCAAAGGAACCGCCAGTCTTCAAAATCAATCCTAATTCTTCCCAGTATTTATCCAAACTTCTGATATTGACATGCAGCAAACCGAGTTCATGGTTCAAATCTGCATCGCTTTTTGCAGTTTCAACACGAACGTTCCACTGGCGAAATGAGTCAAGGGAAACCATTAGGTTAGTTTTTCGAGATCCCTATCAGAATTGATGCTAATTATCGATGCACCTTCACTTTTACGGACAAAAATTTTCCCGTTGCTCACCCAGACAAATTTGAACCCTCGATCTTTCGCAAGCTTCTAGCAACCTGAAAGCAGCATTTTAGAGCTCTTGTCAGGTTCTCATTTATGTAGATTCTTTCTATTTGCAGCGCGCGCTTTTTCGCCAGCGACATGTCCCGCGTGGCTTGGTCCACAATGTGAACAATAATAGGCGGAAGATTATATTTTTGTGCCCTGAGTCGATGCAGCCCTTCTATCCTCTGTCGCTCCGGTGTTTCTCTCTTCAACTTTGCACTGAGGTCAGTCAGAACTTGGTAAAGGACCTGATAAGGGGCTTCAGCTATCCTGTGTATTTCTACGCTTCTGCGCCTTGTGTACTGATCAGCTACTGACATAAACTTTCAGCCTGGCAAGCTCACAGTCCTTTTCTGCCAGTTTTTGAGCCAGTTCTTCAGTTGCTGTTTTTAGTTTAGCTACCTCGTTCTCATGACTAGTAATCTTTGACAAGAGTTTGTCGTACTTGGAAGAAAGCATTTCCATTGCTTTTTCTACTGCCTGTGTAGTAGCGCTCTGTTCGTGAACCTTCCTTACAAGCGTTTTCAGACGGCAAAAAATTTGTGTAAGCTTCCGGCTGAAGCCTTCAATCAGAGTGTCCATAGCGGTTGTCTTGGCAGACGTGGGCTTACTACTCTGCTTTGTCTCAATATTTTCGCTACGTGATGTATCATCATAAGTACTTTCTGTTTCCCTGCCGTCAACACACTTCCAGAGCGATAATTCGCTTGAACCTAAGTTCTTTAGAGCGGACTTAGTTGTACCTGAGCATTCATTGTGGAAAGAAAACCCTTCGAACAAGAGAAACACGGTCTTGAACAATCCGTGCGGTAGAGATCATCTACCCGCTCTTATGAACCTATCTTCTCCGCAGATCATTCTCACAAAACCACAACGTTGGAAGCTCCATTTGGCGAACTGGGCGCTGCTTCATGAAAATGCCAGCCTTGAAAAAACAGATCGATCTAACTTAACTATAGATGAACTTAATTAAATTGTCACAAACAGCATTATTTCCGCTGCGCGCCTGGCTATACCTAAATTTTCTGGAGTGGTAAAACAAAACCACAAAACCTTCTATACAAACCAATGTAGAGTAGAAAAAAAAGTAACAGGATAAAGCATGGGAGGAGAAGGGGGAACTTTCGGAGGTACTGTGCGAAAGAAAATCTCATAAACATTAAACAGTCTATTGTAGAAGCCCGATATATCCGCCGTAGGGCCGAAAAAGACTTCCTGGAACAGTTACGTGACAAACACAAATAGCTCAACCACATCAAAAGATATGTGGGAGAAGGCACGAAAACTGAATTCTAAATGCTCCCAATTCACACTCCCCCTTTTTGCCGCGTTTCTTCTTGGCCTTTTAACTCGTTATACTTTTTACACTTTCTATACCGTTTATCTTTTTTAGCTTTTAATACCACGTTTTTATCACCACTTGTTTATGCCGTGTCCTTTGTTGGCTATTCATCTTAACATTCCTCTGTTTATCTGTTTCCTTGATAAGTTATAGTAAAGAGCTGTGTTGGTTGTTGCTTGCTTGTTGGCACGACCACTTCATTTAGAACCTGAGTCATTGTCCTATCAAAAAATTGTTTAGCTCTGCTTGTGCGTTATTGACTCTGACAGGATACTGTTTAAATATGTTGCAATACTTTTTCCCAAATAAAGTGTAAAGTTGAGCGCTTCTGTCCGTGTCGTCCGCCTTGTTTCTTGTCCGTTGTTCTTTTTTGCGCTGGTATTTCTGAGATCATGAATTAGCAACTAGCCCAACAAAAGTTTTTCTCTTCTAGCATACTTTGGTATACAGACAAACATCGAATAACAGGCAGACATTTTAGGTGAATTTTTTTCGGCGGTTTTCAGCTCATCACGTTACAGAGAATCCTTTCTAAGGTACAAACAGGCATCCGAGAAACATATAATCCCTACAAATGAATATGCAAAGGAACCTTATAATAACTTTTTTTACAAATCAAGAAATCAACACAGTCTTCTCCGCTAGTAATCAGACTGCGCGCGGCCCTGACGGAATGCACTTTCAAATGCTTTCCCACCTTTCTGAACCTGCCATGGAGGCACTTTTAAGTTTTTTAAATAAGGTTTGGGTATTAGGTAAACCACCCGAAGCCTGGAGGAAGGCCATCATCAGTCGATTTTAATCGTAAATATTTTTATCGTGAACCTTCGTGCTAGAAGCCTGCAAGCTTCTCAATGTTCATCAGTTCGGTTTCAAAAAGGCATGCTCCACAGCAGGCCACCTGATTCGGCTTGAAAATACTGTCCGTGAAGCTTTTGTGCACAAACAATACTGTCTTTCTGTTTTTTTATTTGTAGAAAGCATAAGATACAACTGGAGATTCGTGATTCTTCACCACTGGCTGAACTTGGCATTCGTGGTTGGATGTTGAACTGCCTAAAAACCTTCCTCTCAAACTCATCATTTCATGTACGCCTCGGTTCGACCCTCTAGAAAATTTTCACTGAGGTCGTCGTTTTGAGTTGTTGGGCGCCTCAGAGTCCTTGTCCGAAGAAGGACTGTCGCTGACGACACCCAATATTGAAATTATACCATGTGTTTGGCGCATGATAGCCTCAGTTGCTTATGCGTCATAAAACTCAATAGAATAAATACCTTTAGTTGCGATTATTTTCGACGGTCTGCGCACATTTCGAACTCCAGACTCACCCGCAGTAAAAATTTGAGACGGCCTGAGCTGTTCTTGGGAAAAAATTATTTCCAAGCAGTCAAATTACTCTTTCACTGGAGACCTTGAGAGTACCTGGACTCTAAGCATTGAAAGTCCTTCGTGGCTTGTGAATCGATAACACCGCGTTATTACGCCTCAGGGAGGAGGTGAGCCAATCTTTTCCTGTCATGTTGAGGTCTCTGTTAAATGGATGAGAAATTATGTTTGCTTCTCAGAAGTCGCAAAAAAAGTTTCCAAAGATCCCTGCACGTCAGTGCAAACAAAGATTTCTTCATTGAAAAGTATGCTCTACAAACATTTCTTCTTGCTTCGAGGAAAGAATTCCTCTTTTAGATCAAAGCTGCTTACTGCAGAACACGTATGAACCATGCGTCTCCAGTCGTTTTGCTCGCTTTGAATGGCATCCTTATGCACAAAGAAGGCTTTCGCCACAGCGCAAATAGAATGTTTTCGCTGGCACACGCTTTCGAGAGCCTTCTTCATATTGGCCTCGCTCCATGCCGCCCTCGTTTTTCGTGTGTACGTACGAGACATTCTAGAAAAAGTGACAAAAAGATCAGCACTAAAGAATGCCTTTAGCGTGAGGGGAGGCTGTAAATGTTTCCCCCCGAGCGATGAACTGTCGCGTTTTGCCCTTTCCATAAACTCGTACTCAATCAATTTTATAGTTACGAAGATTACTACATAGAAAACTGTAATTAATTCCACAGTTAGTCAAAGAGATGCAGTAACAAATAAAATACGTATCTAGTTGCAGTAGTTCATGGCTACGCTGCTGCACAGGTTTATTTAAACGGGGCGTCAGAATTTCGCATCTTTCTGGCAGAACAGCCACTCCACGAAAGTCGCTACAGAATTTTTTTCGGAAGCGGACAACACAAGATTCCCGCCGTTTTTACCAACTAAAAGTAACAATTAATCAAGGGGGCTTCAAAAACAGGCGAGAACGTGAACAGCGTGAATCCTATTTTATCCACAAGTTTAATACTATTCAAGAAGGTCTTAACGAAAAGCCTGGTACCCTTTCTTTTATTCACGACCTCCAAACAAAATAATACACTTCTCGTTAATTGGCTAACTCAGATATACCTTTCATAACTCCTAGTGTATATCCCAGGCAATCATACCCCTCCTTACTTACACTATCCTGCCTCGTGCAGTATTGATAAGCTTTTGACGTTCTTTCCTTACATTTTCCGACAATTTGAAATTTTTGCACACAGCTAGCCCAGCCCTCCTCCCCTACAAACAAGTATTCCCGGCGAGGTCGGTTCAACGACCCACCCAGGGGGAGGGGTGCACCGTTCAGTGAAACCCAGACCCCCTGAGTAAGTTCTTACACATGTGCTCGTTAACGTAGCCCACTCCTTCCTTAACGTTCTAGCCCTCGGCTCACCGGAAATTAGTGAGACCCCCAAAAGGCGCCTGGTTTGGCCTGTTCGTCACTGCCAGTGTCATTTGCGCAGCGGCTCCTCTTTGGCCACGAATCTTCAGCGGCGCCCTTTGTGTTTGTGCATTTTGTTTGTGTGTTTTGTTTGCACGTTTTGCTTTCGTACGCCTGTAGTTGCCGTGCTGCCCATGTCCCCCGCACCGTCTTCCTCTCCCTTTCTCTCGTTTCGCCATCTCCTTTTGTACCCCACCCTTCCTTACTATACTAGTTTTCCCCCTTTTTTTTCATTTATTTCTATTTTTTGCTTCCTCCCCTAATATTGTCCCTGTCTGCTCCCCGCACCCCCATCTTTATTTTTATATTTATTTTTTTCAATTTTTTGAACCGTTGTTGCTATTTGCGTGTTACACTCCTTTCTCCCTCCTCTGGAGCTCACAAACTTAAAACGTCCATCTGACGCGAGACCACTACAGTCCTGAAGAAGACCGCACCGCGGTCGAAACGTTGATAAATAAAAGTGTCTTTTTAGAAGTGCCCACTTCTTTTAAATCTTTATTCTGCGGAGCCAACGCAACCTACGTTCGTAACATATATATATATATATATATATATATATATATATATATATATATATATATATATATATGTTGTAAGCACTGTGAGTGACCTTCATCTTCATCTCAGCGTAATCATCATCGGTCATCGGGTCGTGCGAAGAAGACGAAGTGTTGCTAAGCTGTGACTAGTCGGTAGCTGCTGCTTCGGCCTACCTGAAGTAAAAAGGTGAATTTGCTGGTGCGTTCTTCTGCCTCACAAGTGGTGGAGGTGCTGGGTATAATCAGGACGTCGCCATCGGTGACGGCGTCAGAAGTCACAGATAGAATATCTTCGTTGCCCGGATAGAGGACGTGATCGGCAAGCATAACTACACGGGAAGAAAGTGGTTCTCTATCGGCAAGAATGTTGCATTCAGTGACTTCAATAGTGGGAGGGGAACACGTAATGACTGCTGAGGCGTTTTGGAGGAAATCCCAGCCGAAGATGAGTTGATGGACACAGGAGGATAGGACAGCAAACTCAATGAAGTGCAAGATGCCATCAATGGTGACTCGGGCTGTACACGCTCCACAAGGGTTAATATTCTGTCCATTTGCAGCACGTAAAGGAGGACCGGTATAAGGTGTGCGCACTTTTCGCAGTTTTAAACACAAGTCAAGTTTCATAATAGAAATAGCGGCGCCGGTATCAATTAAAGCTTCCAGTTCATGTCCCTCAAGGAATACAGTCAACATGTTTGATGGGAGCAGAGGAGGAATTGGAGCGACGACAGGCGGTGCAGTTTTACCTCCGGAAACTGCACAGGTTAGTTTTCCGTTTGGCGGGCAGAAGCTGAAGATGGAGGGCGAAGGGGCGACGAAGTCCGGCGAAAGGGTGACGGGGAGCGACGACGCGATGGCCGTGCTGTCCTAGACCGGTCAGGAGAAGTCGACGGGGAGGAAGAGGGACGGAGGTCATTATCGGTGTAGTACTGGTGAGGAGGAAGCTGGTAGGCGTCGTCACGTCGAACGTACCCATAGCTCGCACGCTCATCTCGCAGTCGTCGGCGACAAACGCGTGTTACATGGCCGCGGATTCCGCAGTAGAAACATACTGGACGAGGTGGGAGAGGCCGCCAATTACCATACACCGGTGGTCGCGGGGACAGGGCGGCGAGGCTGGGTGGGACGGGCGCGTGATGGACAGGAGGACAAGGAGGAGGAGCCGCAGTGACTTCAGCATACGTCGGAACGTAGGGAGGGGCTGGTGGTTCTGTAGCCATGGGACGATTGAGTGAAGTAAGCTCCTCCTTGATAATGCCACGCAACCCAGTAGATTGAGCAGGTGGGCGTGAGAAGGCAGGAACCGACGAAATATCATTGTGGAGCTCTTCCCGTATTATAGATCGTATGATGGTGCGCAGATCAGTTTCGGGAATTTGGCTCGGATCCCAGGTGTTGTTGAGGCGGCGCGACTGTAGATAATCAAGTCGCTGGCAAGTGGCACGAATGTCTGCCACCGTGACGGGATTTTGGGCAGCTAGAGCTGCGTAGGCAAAAGAGCCAATTCCTTTTAAAATATGTCCGACACGTTCAGCCTCGACCATGCCATTGTTAACTCGCCGGC